>NW_008631625.1:120891-132119 GCF_000691845.1 Merops nubicus
CCTCTCTTTAAGACATTGACCATATCGGTATGCAGAAAAGATGCTCATTGATAAATCTGGTCACCTATGCTGTATCAAAATAGGTCTTAGCTTTGCTATATTGAATACTTTTGTTTTAATTCAGGTTTAGCAAATTATCCACTGAAACAGAAAATACTCTTTTTAACTGATTGTTTTCCTTGACCTCTTCTTCCTGTAATGCCAGTCTGCGTGTCACAGCACATACACAAGACCTGTCTTGCTCTCCACACCCATGTATATATTTTATGTCTTTGTACTTTTTTTTTCTTTTAGAAAAGAGTTTATCTCTAAAAATATTACCTTGTAATTAGTATTAAAAAGGCAGCCAGAAGCTGGAGACTAAAGGCTAAAATTCACAGGTTATCAGCCCACATGAAAAGTCCCATTTGCTAAAGGACTGAGGACAAGAAAATTTTACCTTGACTGAAGAGATTTGCTGCCAGTACTCCCAAACAACTGCAGATGGCATATTTATGAAGAATCAAAACAGAGAAGATATCCATGGGATGAACGATTTTTATACATCCTATCCTTAATTAATCTTATATTACCACAGTTAGCACAGACCTTCCACTAAGCTACACATTGTCCTGTGTTTGAGACCAGCTCTGGAGGCTAACAGAGTCTGTGCACATTGTGGGGAAAAACCTACATGATATCCTGCCAGGCTCCTGCAATACCTCTGGGCTCAATCTGACCACAATTGTTCAAAACCACAAGAAGACTGATGTATAAATGCTGAGGCTTCTTCTTCTACATCTTATGCTAAATCTGTGCCAGGATTTAGATGATGGCTTGAAAGTGACAGCATCAAAATAGAAAAAAAAAAAAAAAAAAAAAAAAAAAAAAAAAAAAATTTTCTTTCTTCACTTCCTCGTGGACATCTGATAAGACTACACCACAGCAATCCTGAGTGGGTACTGAGCTGGAAAGTGAGGATACTTGCGAGGTGGAGCTGAGCAGGAGCAGCAGGACCTGAAGGAGAACACAGCAGCCATTCCTGATCTCTGCACTGTTTGTGCACTACAGAACAACAAGTTTCATCCACACAAACAACACAATCCTTTAAAACAAATCTGCCTGTGTACTGTCAGGGACAGGGCACCATGGCATATCACAGGTAAGGGCAATCTCACTATCTGCACAGAAAGACTCCAAGCTGGGCAACTTGCCCCCTCTGTGGTTCTAGGACATCACCAGGAAATTCAGTTTAGCAAATGAAACAAGAATCTGGTCTCTAGTCTCAGGACAACCTCTGTCTTTCATGCATCTCTCCCTGGCACTCCACAAATTTGGTGTGGCTGCCTGGCTGCTTCACAGCACAGCTACCTTGAAGGCACGCAGTTAAAATGTGGTGAAGCTTCAAACCAGTGAGGCGCTGAGAGCTGCTTACAAGGTGCTAGGTGATTTAAAATCCCAGATAAAAGTCTCTGGCAGTGGAAGATTTTCAGGATCTCAGAACACAGCAAGATAAAATCCTAAAGCGACAAGAAGAGAAATTATTAGAAGCAAATGAAGTGGGGAAACAGGGTGCAAAAGATCACTGATTCAATGAATAATTGAAATTCCATGATTAATCAGTGTGAGCCTGAACTCTAATTACATAATGGATTCATTATCTAACAAAACATCAAATGTACTCAAACTAAAATATTCTTCCCTAAGACAGGTTTCAGAATGCCAGTCGACATTTTATTCCTGAAAACTATCAAGACCAGATGTCCAACAACTGCTCATGGTAAGCCACTTCCAGTTGCAGAAGCAAACTGTGTACATAAAAGTTGACAAATCCTAAACTACAAATACCCTCTCTTAACAGTCATGGAGTAATAAAATAGTTGAGGAGAGCAAAATGAACATTTTAAGCTATAATTACTTTGCGATTGTGAGATCACTGAATGTATCACTCCTTATTACAGACTAACAGCTTAATTACACTGTGTGGGCAAATGAATCAGCACTTTAAGACTGATGGGTTGGGTTTACATTAAAAAATATATTTGCCTTTTCTCCCTTTTCATGTCAAGTGAGGAATCATTTTAAAACTCTCAGCTGATAAATAATTACATGAAGCTTAGCAGCTATAATAACAGATCAATGACAGAAGAAGATTACCAATTATCTCCAGTTTTTCCCATGATACATGGCTCTTGGAAGTCCTCTGTGAAAAACCATTTATTGGAAAGAAATTTGATATGCTTAACGAAAATTGAAGAAACAGCTGTTGGGGATGTTCTTAGACCTCCTTCTTTTAAGCCCTAAAAAAGACTGAATCACTTGCTTTTTAGAAGGTGTTCAGTGCTGCCAACTTTTCTCAGTTATCTCTTGCATCCTCTTCCTATGACTTAGACTACAAAAGGCTCCTGTCCCTTCCCTGAGCAACACACCCTGCTGGGAAATACAAACAACAATTTTCTATGTGTATTTTTGCCATTTGAAAAAGGAAACAAAACATTACATACACTTACAGTGCATATGTAGTAGCAACATGAATTAAGTTAAAAATGAAAAGCATAAGATGTAAGATAAATACTATCATCTATTGAACATAATTCATCATTGTATTTGCAGGAAACTGGATTGACAATCTATAGAAGAATGAAAAAAGGCTCAAGATATGCCAGTTACTGCTCAGTAAACACATCTGCAAAATGTATTTTTTTACCACTATATAAAGAACATGAAGAACCACATTACAGACACTAAAGAGAAATACTCCAACACAGACAAATGTCTGTGAAGAGTTCTCCAAAGCCATATTATTTGTTTCTAGATTAATTATTACTGTGCATTAGAGTAAAAACCATTTTTAGAGTTTGGGATTATTCTACTGAGTCTCAGTCACATTTTCTGACACAATATCAACACCATTCTGTTTGGCGAGAAAAACCTTTCCAGCAGGAGCTGTGCCAGTCCTCCGTATCATCTATACTTGAAAAAAAATACTCTGAAAGCTTAAAATAACCTGAAATAGAAATACTTTGTCTTCCCTGGGTAAAGAAACACACACTGAAGTCTGTTCTAAAGTCTGGTTATGAACTGAATGCCTAGGAGCCTTTCATGATTAGACAATGCAGTAGGTTTTCAATAAATCTCACAGAATCCAACGGAAAATGTTTTCAACATAAAAAGTCAATTTCACAATATTTGCTGACCTATTTTTCTCCCATATTATAAAATAATGTGATCAAAATGACAAAGACAAGTGCTTTGTTGGAGCCACACCCTGACTCTACCCAGCAGCTAATGATGGATGCTCCTTCAGCTTAATTCTGCAGTACCATACCAGAGAAAATGTCGTCTTGATCTCAAGATAATTACACTGATCACCTCAATGATTACTGGCATAATCAGTAACAAGTCTTGCAATTTAATCTTGATAACTGCATCTGGTGACTGCAGATGGTGTCCTTGTCCAACTGAAAATCTCATTCTTATTTTGCAAAGTGTAAATCTAAACCCTGGTAACAAAAGCTGTATTATCAGAAACTAATAGGCCTTCAGGATACTGCCTTGCAAAGATAAGCAAGATTTAGACCAACTAGAGGCCTTTCTTCTACTTTTAAGGGCACTTATTTGGTTCTGCATACTGCTATCTCCAGGATCATTTGAGGTTCATCCAAACATTCCCACAACTTAGGAAGAGAGAAGTTGTAATTAGGCTGAGGAAGCTGTGCTGATAATGAAGTCAGCAAGGCAGAAGTAAGCATATAAACCTGAAGGGACAAATCAGCAAGCAACATGCTAGAGGCTTTGAAAAGTTGACAGTAGTTGCATGATGCAGCCAGCAAGACAGCTGCTGGCAGTAGTTACCTGGGCACTACAGAGTCCTAGAAGAAATAACACGTTTTACAGACTCCAAACTAAGACAGGGAAGGGAGGAGGAGAATGAAGCAGAGCATCACTGAAAGTTGCTCCTTCCAGCTGACCCGCTGACACAGAGCAGGAGCCACGATGGGTCCCTGCAGATGAGACCATCTCTCAGGTTAGATGCCTCAAAAGGAAATACTGATGTGAGAAGAGGCAGTGCCACAGTGCTAGTTCAGCATCCAGTTTCACGTACTTTTGCTTTTAACTGGGACCCAGATTAGTCTCTTGTGTTAAACCACAGAAAACCAAGGGCTGTTTCTCTCCACGCACAGCTGCTCAGTGATATAAACATGGAGCAACAACCTATGGCACAAGGAACTTGCAAGGGAGGAAGCCAGCACAGTAGAAGCTACTACTAAAATGAAACAATCTGATAAATATCCACATGATGAGACTATGAAGAAAAAGAACATACTTTCAGAGCAATTACTCTATTGAAAAATTTGAAAGGAGGGGAAAAAAACCAGAAGCTAAATTAGCAATAGGGGACAACACTTTACAGTTGAGTATCTCAGCAGTTATTAATTCATCTCCTTGTGCTTTGAAATATGCTAGTTGTATAATAACAGGACCTTTAAGAGGCATGCAGAAATTAAGTATATGATTTAGAAAAATTAAATGTGTAACACTTGTATATAAAGGAAAACAACAAAGTTTGAAATTCCTAATTAAAAGCTTTAAATTTAAAAGCAAATGCTCAACACCACAAAACCATGATCTTTTATTAAAGAAATTCATGTTGTGTTGTATCAGAGCATTACAGAAAACAGTGAAAGAGACAGCAAATATGTAATAATTATGAGATCAATAAACAATTAAGCAACTTTAAGGAGCCATGTGAGTGACCTTCTGGAATCAAGTGACATATTGAGTTAAATACAAGCCATTAGGGCTTTCTGAAGAAATTGGTTGATCCGTGGTGCTGGTTTTGCTGTGTGAATGGCCAGTAAGCCTGCACAATGCCACTTGCATAGCTGAGAGAGTAAAGAGCCCATCTAAAACACCACACACATCTATACTTCTCATTTCTGCACTAATGTTGTCAGGCAAAGGTAGCACAAACCTCTACCATATCAAACTAACCACCACTCAAACCACATCCCCATTTTTAATATTTTAATCCATTAACAACTTGAAATAGCTGTGATTTCTTTTTCATCGGCTTGCCATCTTTTTTGTTTCAATGAATGCCATAGTACCAGGCTAATAATAGCTTTTATTTCTATATTTAGAGAACATTATAGCTCTAAAAACTTAACATGTGACAGTCTGGAATAGTTAGACACAGGGCTTTTCTACTTCCATAAAAGCAAGATTAGCAGGTTCCTATTAGGTCTCACTTTTAGCTCTGTTGGCTGCTGCCAGCATTAGAAGCTGAGGAAAAGACCAGCCCAAGTAGCTCTGCAGCTCTGCTTCAGCTGAGGATCTCCAAAGCAAGCAAAACCTAGCAGCAGAAAGCTTCAATGCCATCTTGTGCTGGCAGCATTTCCATAATTAAGAGTTTAAGGCCAGATGGAGCCATTAGATCATGTAATCTGACCCCCTGCCTACCACATGACGTGTCATTTTACCAGCATACCCCACATTGAGCCCAGTAATTTAGGTCAGACCGAAGCATGTCAGAACTGGAGAGAGTGCCATGTGCCCAAGGCAGTACCTTTTGTACCCACTGTTATTCCATCATGACATACCAGGAGGTAACAGGCTGCTTCAGTGCAGTCTGAATGCACCCACAAAACTCAATTCCGTCAACATCCACCCAGTAATATTTAAACTACTCTAGCAGACTATCTGCTCCAGCTAACCCTAGACACAAAGCAAGAGTGTCTTTTCAAATGAAGGGCTATATTTAAAGATAACCTTAGACTGCTCATCATAAACAGTTGCACGTTACCATTTGTGTCCAAATGAGAGTTAAAAAACAGGCTATTTTTTCATGTCCTGGTGAGTTACATCAGGCTTCAGCTCCAATTAAAGGACTTTGCAAACTACATGTGCTCCACCTAAGCAACAATCAGCATGTTTTCATCTTAAAAAGATGGGTCTTAAGCATAGAATCATAGAATGGTTTTGGTTGGAAAAGACCTTTAAGATCATCAAGTGCAACCATTAACTCAGCACAGCCAAGTGTGCCACTAAACCATGTCAGTAATCCCCCCATCTACACTGCCTTTTAAATACCTCCAGGGCGGGTGACTCAACCACTTCCCTGGGCAGCCTATTCCAACGCTTCATAACCCTTTTGGTGAAGAAATTTTTCCTAAAGTCTAATCTAAACCTCCTCTGTGTCAACTTGAAGCTATTTCCTCTTCTCCAAGGCTTTCCTTGAGGAAGTCAGGTAAATTTTATTTTTTTTTAAGCTATTTCATATTTTTCCAAAGTCATAAAAAGCTTGCTATCTAAGTTTCTCTTCTGAGGACACATGATCATAGCAAGTTGTTGTTAAAACTCAATGGAGGAGTCTGAAATCCTTTAAGGGTTCTCTGACCCTTACTCGGCAAAAATATTTAGCCAGGTTAGAACTCAGCAAGCTGGTGAGAGGTAAGCCTTCAGTTTTCAGGGGGCTGAAATAAAAGGTGTTTATCAACAACGGCTAAATAATATGAACAGCTCTAAAGGAAAAAAAAGAAAAGGATTGGCATTTTTCAGTGGAAATAAACACCAGTCTCTATCAGACGTGAAGTCTAGCTGTGCTAAAAACCAAAAACAAGGCACAGCTGCTTGACACCAAGTGAGCAGAGATTTTCCAGTCAGTCAGTCATTCTTCCCAAGGAGAAAAGAAAGGAAGAGCCAAAATAAAGTGTTGGAATGGCTGCCTCCAAGATGAGAACAAACCATTGAGGTCACATTTATTCTAAGGGAAAAGAGGTCTTTATTAGCAGCACCAGAGCACAACAGGAAGAGACTGAAACTCAGTTCAACAAAGCAAGACAAGGATGTATCAGCTCTTTACGTGTCCCCATGGAGGTTATACAGCCAAGCTGACTTTGGCCAATACAAAAAGCAGGAGTTGTGACAAAAGAAAAAAAAACACCTTGATTAGCTGGGCAACGATCCAATAAGCAAGACACTGGAGACTGCAAGTTCACAGGCAAGAGAAGCTCAGGTAGAAATAATTTATAGCAAATTAAGTTAGGTCATGATAATGAAATCTAAAGACAAGTGGGACGTGATTTATTTTTACTAAGGCTTGTTGAAAAGTGAAACCCAAGCAGAACTAACAGGAGGGCTAATTTAACACTGGTTACAGTTGGTATTGGCACCAACAGAAACTTAATTGGCATATTCAGAATGGGAAAGAGCATAAAGTTGGGGGGAAAAAAACCAAAAAGACATTTTTCTGAATTCCAGGGCAGAAGCAGTGCAGATTTGGTCCTGTGAATCAGTACTACTTGTTTCTCAATTTTAAAACCTCCTGGCACACAGCCCTCAGTGGCAGACATGGTGGAAATACTTGATTACAAGTGTTGGGAAGGGATGGGTACCAACACCTGCGCTGCAAAGCCCCTGCCAGTGCGAAGCAGGAGGGAGGATGGGAAAACCTAATGGGAGAAGCTCTTGTAAGAGGTGCAGTCACCTGGCAGGTGACCAGGAAGCTGCAGCCAAGGCAGGAGGGATGCTTTTATCTTTGATGGCTTTACCTCAACAGGTTCTCCGGCGGCTGTGCGGGCTTTGGCTTTGTTTGGCAACAGGTGCGGTGCCATCATGTCCTCAACTGTCCCTCCTGCCACCCACCTGCCTCCTCCTCACCCTGTGAAAAATGGCAGGCGAGGGGGAAAAAGAAAGAGCCACTTTATAATGGATGAATGCAGCAGTTTGCAGGAGGGGCGAAGAGACAGAGTAATGAAAAAGCGTTAATATTAAAGTAATAAAGCTTGTGGCCATTTTTCAGTCTGAAATGAACACCACCATAAAACAATGCTTAAAGGCACTCGCTTCTGTTCCAAACCACCTGCACGCTAGAGGCACCCTGCTGTTAGCACAGAAGTTGTTTACTACCAGTCTCATTTCAGTCTGATGCCAGGAGAGCCATAAAGCTGAATTTTCTCACTCAGTACGGGAGTCCACGTGGCCTTGGGTTTTCTTTGGTATGCCAAGGCCCACCGTGCCACCTGCGACGCCTGCCCGGTACCTAACCCACTCGTTTCTCACAAGACGTATAAAATCACGCCAGAGCAAAGGGAATCTGAGCCCAGCGCGTGGCACACATACGCCCTCCTCCTCCTCTGCCTCCTGAAACAGCAGCTGCTCTGGGTGAGCTGTGCTGAGCATAACTCTTTGGGCTTTGTTTGACAGCATGTCTCACTTGTGTCCGTACGCTGCCCCAAAGCAGTCTGGGTGGCAGTAGGTAAAAGACTCTACCGCTGCCTCTCCTGAGGCAATTCCTTACAAAACAAGAAATGGAGAAGCAATGAAACATAATGGCAGAGAAAATAATAAATGGGAATTCTTTTGAAATTTTTATTATTTGACTTATTTTTAGCTATAGGGTTTTTTTTCCCACTTGTTTGACCCTTTTTTTCTCCCCTAAATAAAAGCATATGAATTCAAAGCCATTCACCTGCTTCTTTCTCTTCATCAAACATGAGAAACCAACACAAGAAGAACATAGACCTGTTGGAGTGGGTCCAGAGGAGGGCCACAAAGATGACCAGAGGGCTGGAACACATCTCCTATGAGGACAGGCTGAGAGAGTGGGGGTTGTTCAGCCTGGAGAAGAGAAGGCTCCAGGGAGCCTTCCACTATCTAAAGTGGAAGTCAGCCTTCCATTGTCTGAAGTGGACCTACAAGAAAGCTGGTGGTGGACTTTTAACAAGGGCTTGTACTGACAGGACGAGGGGTAATGGCTTTAAACTGAAAGAGGATAGGTCTAGATTAGATGTAAAGAAGTTCTTCACTATGAGATTGATGAGACACTGGCACAGGTGGCCCATGGAAGTTGTGGATGCTCTGTCACTGAAGGTGTTCAAGACCAGAGTGGACAGGGCTTTGGACAACCTGGTCTAGTGGGAGGTGTCCCTATCCATGGCAGGCAGGTTGGAACTAGATGATCCTTCATGCCCCTTCCAACCCAAACCATTCTATGATTCTGTGATTTAGGAGCTCTTTATAGAGACGCCCCAGGTACAAGGAAACTCCCATCTCACTGGCAGGACTACTAATTAAAGGACAAAAAAACAGAGGGTGGAAGAGTGGTGATACCTACAGAAATGTTTCAGGCTGTCAGAAAAGCCTGTGGATATGCAGGAGAAGAACAAGAACCAGAAACTGCTGTCACACCTGTGCTCTCACCATGAAGGGAAGAAGCCAGACATGGGACTTCCACATGAGAGACCAACACTGGCTCATGAGCTGACAGATGAAATCCTTACAACCTGGAGCCCAGTGAAGCTGCCAAGCATCAGCAAATTCTATAAATTACACAGTCTTTCCAGGAGCTACATAACAGGCTGTGAATTGGCCCACCACCAGAAGCATCAGCTTCCTGTTGACTAATGTGGCAGAAATAGATGCACTGATATAGTAAACAACTCATACACTGATAAAGTTTTACCCTGTATCTACTACACATTTTCACTGAAAGTAATGAAAAGCATCCTGCTAATTGCCCCCCTTCCTCTCCCTCTTTTTAAGTATCAATTAATTTCAAAGGCACCTTTACTTCATTTATGCATTCAAATCCCACATCAGAATACAAGCCAACAGTTCCAGGACACCCAAAGAAGTCCAAATGGGCTGTGCAATACCATTATCAAGTCCCAGTCTGCATACTGAGAAGAATGGCAAAACAAATAGTAAATCAAACCATATTACTTGAAAGCAGAATTTTCAAATCTCTTTTGCTTCACATTCCCCATTCACAGGAAACCTTAGATTGCTCATTCTTCTTCCCTTAGTTGCCACAGATGTACCACTAGAGTTCTGCAGCAATGCTAGTCTCATCTCTGTAAGCTGGTTCACATCTGAGCACTTCTTGAATCCTGACTCCTTCCTTTTTTAGTTTACATCAGCCAAATGTACCCTGCAGTTCCACCCTGCCCTCCCTTTACTGGGCAGTGAAGTCAACAGGTCAGCTCACACACAAAATGGACTCAACTGTCACAGTGCAACACATGCCACTCATGTTTTGGTCCAAGGTAAATTATCCTGCATCCCAAAAGGATGATTCCCAAAAATGTCAGGTTTTCCATCTCCAGTTGCAGAGGACCCCATCCTTGCATACCTGCATTTCAAACTTTGCAACTTTGCCAGCTTGAAGAACAGCCCAGTGTTAAACTTCAGTCACAAAGTGCTGTCAACTAATTTGCAAGCCAATCCATGGTAGAGGAGCTGGATTTGAACGTAGCCAGTGTTCACCTGGCAATAGTCACATGCTACTGCATCACCAGGACTCCCATGGTGCTCTGTGCTCAAAAGCATCTCCTCAGAGCACAGAAAGGAGGCACTCATAGCCATGGTGTTGATAATCACCTTCTGTTGTCACTACTGTGGCAACATGCCCTCATTATAACAGGGCTGCCACAGACCTCAGCGTTGTGCCTGCACTGAGTGTGAAGAAATAAATCAAGGTAGTCTACTGACTTTCACAGCCATCACAAAAGATGTGGAGAGCACTAGCAGCCATGGCACAACTCTGCTATGACAAGCCAGGAGATTGCATGCTGGTAAGCACATGGTTATTCAGGGCCCAAGTCTCAACAAGTCCTAAAAAGCTATTATGATGGGTCACTTCACCTGCTTAATTTTTTCATTGCGATATACAACTTCTCCTTTCTCTTTCCACTGAAAAAAAAAAAAACACCCTGTCATCTTGCAAATAATCATTATAAAATTCTTTGAAGTTGCAACACTGAAATGTAGTTTGGCAGATGCAAACATCTCTCTGAACAGGGAGAAGAGGAGAAGTCAATCATCAGCCCTGGTGGTGTCTTACAACTTCATCTACAGTATTAACCCACTGGACTATCATTTCATATTATGATGTTACTTTTATGGTTGCACAAAAAACTTTGTTAAGAATGAGTGATTAGTTATCAATCAGCGATTTTAACAGTTGCCTAAATATGGCAATCCTATACTTATAAAACCAGAAATACTAGCCTTCTCTTAGAATCTGTCTTAGTAGTAAGATGTGAGAAAAAAAAATAGCCTATTTATAACCTGCTAATAATTACCTTCTTTAAAGTTTTTAAGTATTCCCCAGGCAAAATTTCACATTCTACCTTTACTCATTAAAATGTGCACATGGCTCAAAACTTAATGGTGGAAAAAGAGAAAAAATAATTTCCCATCTTTCCCTTTACAATGGCATTATTTCAGTTAAGTAATTTCTTATT
>NW_008631625.1:132150-133201 GCF_000691845.1 Merops nubicus
TCATAACATTTGATTTGAAGGTGTTACTGACACTTTAATGGATTTTTTGGCGTTATTGGAACATACATGTTTTCTTATTGAATGTTATGAAAGCAATTTTTATAAAATATTACTTTAAAAAAAAATTAAAAACCCTTTTAAATCCCCCAAGGAAGAAAACAGTTTGTATACAACATTATACAGTACAAAAACTTTCAATCAAAACTAAAATTTTAAATGACATGAGTATTTTTCTGTCTTACTACAAAGGTTGTATTTTTTCTTCAGCCATTATTCCCTGAGGCTTTCAGTCAGCTCTTTTCAAAACGAAGAGAAGTTGCTCCCTCAGTGAACTACTGGTTCCAGTCCTTCATGAGCCGGTGAACAACGTGGCCCTGCTGGATGCTGCCCGGCTGAGCCTGCACGCAGGATCTTAGTAATGATCTGAAGCAGAGGTTCAGATGGTTCCAGTGAGATGACACCATGTGTTTGTAAGATAAGATCCCTAACACGGAGCCCAGTATGAATGGCCTACCATAAACAAAATGCACATTGCCACTCTGACTTATATGCATTAACAGAAGCTATGCTGAGAAAAATAAACAACCTTTTTTTTTGTGTAATAATGCTAGCAGAAAGCAGCCCAAAAGATGGCACAGCTACTCCTGGGAATCGTTACTGCAACCTCTGCAGTCTCCCACTAGTTTTGAGGCAGTGTCACAGTTCCCAACCAGAACCATTGTTGCTTGCCTGCAGGATGAGAAGCGACCCTGGCAGACCTTCACGTGATGCTAGACTGTCCTCGCTGCTGTGAGGCCCCCTGAGAGATGACGGTTGTTTAAGGAATTCTAAAAAACTGGAAGGCGTTTTTAAAGTTATTATTAACATGCTGGCACATGGTCCACAGGAAAGGGGCGACCCGTGCTTTGCACCCCCATAACTAGTGGGATTGCTAGGCTGCTGCTGGGCTCGGAGCTCAGAAGAAGCCAGGAGCCACAATCCTGGCTCCTGCCATGGCCATACCTGTACTCTGCAAGGCAGCGGCTCCCGGCATCCTGGTCCTGTTGAGGCC
>NW_008631625.1:133232-140849 GCF_000691845.1 Merops nubicus
AGCTGGAAGCATCATCTTCACATTTTTTCCTTCCCTCCTTTTCCCCTTTTGACAACTGCACAGAAATGCTTGTAGATTGGGACTGTTACACCCATACAAACTTAAAACAACCTTGCTCAGGCAGATGACAGCTCTCGATGGCAACATGAATGTGACTGCAAACTAATCCACCTTGTTCTGACACATGAAAACCATCTCTGAAATCCCTGCACTGCCTGTCGTCACTCCTGCTACACATCTCTGCACAGCCAGCACTCAGCCAGGGCAACACAGGACAGAAACACAGAGAAATAATTCCCACATTTTTGGTAGGTTCATACTCCTTTGTGCACTGGAATTTTTCAGTGTAATGATGGAAAGAGATGAATTGTCTAGCTTTAAATATAAGTCTATCAATAGGCTTTAAATATATTTTATACGCATATTCTGAAAAGAACTGGTTTGCATTTAAATCACATTAAGTGTACCTCTCATAGCTAGACAGACTACTACCAGAAAAAGGGCAGTCAATTTAAAAGATATTTCTTTCTTCAGTGTTCTGTTCTCAGAAATCCCAGGCCTCTGTAATCAGTGACAAAATCTTGAACAATGAAGAGTTGCCACCAGCAGAGGAGGATCCATTTAGGGGACATTTAAACAAGCTGGACACACACAAGCCCGTGGGTCCTGAGGAAACGTATTCACAGGTGCTGAGGGAGCTGGCTGATGTCAACAGGAGGCTACTTCCAACTGTTGCTGAACGGTCATAGGGATCAGAGGATGTTCTTGAGGACTGGAAGAAAGCAAAATTCCTATTTTTCAAGATAGAGGATCCAGTAAACTATTTTCAGGTCAGTTTCACCTCCAGTCCTGGTGAGGAGCAAATAAATCTGGCAACAATTTCCTTAACATATGGAGGAAAATAAGGTGACTGGGAGTAGTCAGCACGGATTTATGAGGCAGAAATCACATCTGACCAACCTGATAGCTTTCTGCAATGAGATGCCTGGCTTATCTCATTGGAGATGAGAGAGAAGTGGATGTTATTTATCTTGACTTCAGCAAAGCTTTTGATGCTGTCTCCTATAACATCCTCACTGACATTGATGAAGTAAGTAAGTAAATGGTGAGGTGGATAGAAAACTGGCTGGACTGCTTGCTTCAAAAGGCTGTGGACAGCAGCACAAAGTCCCGCTGGAGGCCAGTCGCTAGTGGAGTGTTCTGGAGGGTGGTACTGGGTGGTTTACTATCATTAAACATTTTCATGACTCTCCTAGACAATGGGGTAGAGGCCTCAGCAAGATGGCTGATGATACAAAACTGAGAGGAGTAGTTGATACATCAGGTCAGTGTGCTGCGATCCAAAGGGACCTGGAAAGGCTGGAAAAATGGGCTGACAGAGATTTCATGAGGTTCAACAAAAGGGAATTCCAAGTCCTGCACCTGGGGATGGATAACTCCATGTACCAGTGAAAACTGAGGGCTGACCAGCTGGAAAGCAGCCTTGCAGAGAAGGACCTAAAGGCAGTCACCAAGTTAAACATAAGGCAGAAATGTGCCTTTGCAGCAAGGGTAGATAACAGCGTTGTGTGCTGCACTAGAAAGAGTATCACCAGCAGATTAAGGGAAGTGATCCTCCCTCTCTCTACTTGGCACTGGTGAGACACAGCTGCAGAGCTGGGTCCAGTGCTGGGCTTTCTGGCACATTAGAAACAGGGACTGAAGCAAGACCATCAAAGGGCCACAAAGGTGATTTAGAAACTGGAGGATCTGATGTATGAGAGGCTGAGAAAGACGGGACTGTTCAACCTGAAGAAGGCTCGGCGGGGGTCTCATCAATGTGTATAAATAGTTGATGGAAGGGAATAATTAAGAGAGAGACAGACCCTTCTCAGTGATGCCCAGCAAAAGGACAAGAGGCAACGGGTACGAAATGAAATATAGGGAATTCCATCTGAAAATACAAAAGTAATTCCTATCTCACCCCACTGTGAGGGTGCTAAAACCTGGAACAAGTTACCTTGAGAGGTTGTGGTATTTCCATCCTTGAAGATACTCAAAAGCCTGCTGGACAAGGTCCTGAGAAACCTGCTCCAGGTGACCCTGCTTTGAGCAGGGGGTTGGAATAAGCACCCTCCAGCAGAGTGTTCTGGCCTCAAACATTCTGTGATTACTTCCAAGCAGGTTAAGAGAAACATCTGAAAAAACTACAATTCAAGAAAAAAATATACTTAAAAGCAGTATAACTTAAGACAGAGATAATTCTAGGCCTTGCAGCACAACATTTAAGTCCTACTGAAGCACATTTGTATTTCCCGTTTATATTACACATGGTTGTACAATCTGCATTGTCTGTAAAAAGAGATGCACTTCATGGGGTGCTTCACTTGCAACGGGGAATTCAACCCCAAGAAGAGAATCTGGCTGTAGATGTTTTCTACCACACAAAGTTTATGAAACATCGTAACAGTCCACTATGACCAGACTGCGTAAACAAACCCAACTACAGTACTATTTTTAAAATATTAATTTTAAGGTATATAGTGTAAAACATTAAGTAAAATTATGCTGGTTTCCAGAACAACAGTGCTTCCTGAGAAACGGCTATATTAGCAAACATTGAAGATACACAATTATTGTATTGCTCTGTGACATTATACTCTAAAACAAAATAGTGCTCTTCTTTTTTAACTCATATCAACATCTAAAAGCAAAGGACCAAACTGTACATATTTATTCACTTATGTAACCGAACTGAAGCAAACAAATTGAATTACTGAATTGATAGCATGACAATATCCCAAATAAATTTGCATAAATTTAGCTGGAAACTCTTAAAAGGAGACGATTTTTAAATCACAAGTTACACATGGCCCAACTTTTGGCAAATAACTTCTTAAGCACCTAATGAACCGATTAAGTGATTAACAGATTTCAATGCATCAAACACTAATTTGGGTGCCTACTTTCATGCAAACTATTTTAAAAATACTGCCCTTAAAATAAGAGAGAAAAGCCCCAAAGTTGAAGCCTTTTTAATGCTTTTGGGCATTAAAATAACAGTCAAGCTGGCCAGAAAACAATAGCAAAGTTTCCTTCTGTTTTATGTACCCAAAATACAGAAGAAAATCCTATAAAGTGTAGCAAGGCTTAAAAACAAAATAGACCAAAACAAGCCCACTGAACTTTGTCCCTACTTATGTATCTTCTAAATTGTGCCAATGGCACAGGAGAAGCTGGAATGAGCTGTAGTAGAACAATCTTTATAAAATTCCACCTTTTGTAACTTTAAGAAGTCAGTCAAATGGATTGTAATAGGAAATACATTTGCCCATACTTCATTTACAATCCTGCCTTAGAGAATCTGAGGCAAACTCACATTCCTCTACAGGGATGCAATATATGCCAAAGAAAAGAACAACTCTGCAGGAACAAGCCACCAAGGTTTTCCCTGAAGCCTTCTGTTGGGTTTTGTAGCCTTAAAAGGAAAAAAGGATCTTATCCTGCTGGTCCCCAGCTTGCCAAATCAAGAGTCCCCAGGTCTGCTTGTTATCTTGTGACTGCATTCACTCAGGAATCCTCTGCAGCTTTCTCCTGCTATCTTCCACTAGAGCCAGCACAACTCATTTTATCTCATGGCATCAAACTTTCTATCAGGCTATTTGCTTAACCTAGCAATCCCAGGGGCTTTCAAGAGGCCAGACTTTGAAGGGATGTTCAAGCACTGCAAGTCACTGGAAATGCAAAGCATACCACCTCTGCTCCATACTTCCAGATAATCTGCTGGTCCAGATCATCGGCAGGTGAGAAGGGGAGTACTACTGCTGACCAGCTTTTTCCTAAAGCCATGGAGGGAGTCAACCATGAAGATAACCTCTGCACTTAAGTAAAGGTGCTGCATCATGGAACCATGTAGTTCATGCCTTGAAAAAAAATAAAAGCACCATCTCTATTTTCAAGTTCACAGTTACAAAAATACCTTTAAAATTTCAGGACTGGTAGCAGACAAATTCCTTTTCAATGCCCTGAACAATCTGGTTTCACATTTCAAGGTTACAAGTTTAATTTCTACTTGTTTCATGCTGAAGAGAATTTCCCTTAGGCACCATGCCTAAAAATGGCAACCCATCACATACTTGCCTTACAGTTGTTTGTAAGTGCTGGCAGTCACTGCTGCTTACTGGAACGTCTCATGGTGGGAAAGGGCTGATAGCAAGCAACCAATTAGTTCCTTTAATTTGTTGTTGGTTTTTTGTTTGGTTGTTTTTTTTTTTTTTTTTTGGTTGTTCCTGGTCATAAGGCTAGGCTGTATTCAAAGTTGCTGTTTATGTACTTCCCCCTGCAGTCTTCCACACTTCTCCACAGAAAAATCCATTATTTTCTGGCTAAACTTATTAATTTGACCATTTGGATTAAACCCACTTAAAAAGCTATTTACTAGACAAGTTTTCTACATTTTTACATGTTAACCTATTTCCCTGTTTTTTTTTCACTTGTAGTACCTTAATTTCATTTAATTTGATACATGAAAAAAGATTGTATACACAAAAAACTAATGCCAAAAAGAACCCCAGAGGAAATCTGGGGGTTCAGAAAGCAACAAAATAGAGGGAATATATGCGTACCTTAAGGAGAAAACCCACAATTAAAGTACCTATGTAAAGGAGCCAATAATGAGTCACTTTAATCTTTTACTGTCATCTGAAACCATTTTTTTTTTCAAGTAGCACTCTTTAATTCGTAGGTCCATGCATAAGAAATTCATATGTCCAGGTAGCTCATAAAAATCTACTTCATATAGTGTATTCATGCTTGACTTCATAAAATACACAACATTCAACACTAAAGAGAAGAAATGAACTATGAAAATATTTTCTCTTACAACATCAAATGGAAGTCACACTCATTTAAGTAAATATTTTGCTACATTGGTAGAAGCCAATTCCATGTTTTTTTTCAAAGTCTTGCTTTTGTTTTTACTTGTAAACTACCATGCTTTTTTTGGTTTCTTTCATATAAAATGACAAAAGAAGTTTCTGTTGGCATAACATTATCAATGAAATGCTCTTTGCTTTGTTACAAGTTGTTTATAACGAACATTTTAACTCCCTTAAAAGGTGAAATAGACAATCAGCCAACCAATTTGTGAATATCCTATGAGGATTTTCAGTAGCCTTAGTCAGCAAACTGTAATGGCATGTAGTAAAACTATGATACGCACGAAAAACTTACAGGTTTGTTAATCAGTAGCAAGATACAATGGAACGTGCTCTCTGAAAACTACCCAAATTTCCCAAGCAGCATTTTCATACCAATGACATTCAGCTAGAGCATTGAAGTGCTGAGGTTAAACACCCAGCCCTGAATTAGGTTCCACAGCCAGGGAAGAAAGACCCTCTTGATTGGTTTTCTCCCAGTGTGGCCAGCCTTGGGTGGGAACTGATTAGGAGATCACCACCAGGTGCCCCCACCTTCTACATTAACTTGGAGGTGGGGCAAGAAGCCACCTCTATAAGAGCTGACTCTGCTTGCAGTGCAGTTGGCAGGCTTGTCTATGCAGTGAGTGTGCTATATGGAGGGTTCTGGTTATTGAAAGGGCTCCCTGGCTCTTCATAAGAAGTGGACAGCAGAACAAAATCGTGAATCTGTCTCTGGGAAACTTCTACCTAATTGGACTGATCACCTGGGTTCTTCCATCTCCCACAGCGCGGTTCCATGGCCAGCTTGCTCCCTTCTTTACATCCAGTGCTGTGAGTGTGTTAATTTATTCCTCCCTCCAGTGGTCTGGCACCTTGGATTGTGTATGATTAAAGAGCAGAGGGAGAAATCTGGCTGTTGGCTTGCCTGTTACTGATAATATCCTTCCTATTTGGGCAAGTGGTCAGCAGAAGAACCTTCCCTTTTTGAACATGGACTTGATGCTTCATGTTCATTCTGTGCACACAGTTTTCTCCTTCCTCCCTGAATTCTAAACATTTTTCTTACATTTACTTCTTCTGAGATTCCGTAGTGACAGTTTCTTCCTTACACTCCTACATAGATTTTGCACAAGCTGTTAAACAGAATTAGTCCACGCTCCTCTTTCATATCACTCACCATTGGCCAAACATTTTTCCACAGAAGCTGGTATGCAAGAATCCAACTGACTTCACAGTTGCAAAAGCTCAACAGCAGCCAGACTATTAAATAAAACTGAGAAGGGAAATGTTTATAAGTGATATTTTACCATGCAGTTCAATGGATGGTTTTCCTATGCTCTGAAGGAACCTAATAAACCAACATTAGAGAAGTCCCAGTTGGGACCCTTGCCACCCAGCTTCCAATGTCTGTAAACATTGCTTGGTTTTGTGGACTGTGGTCATCTAGACCATCCAAATGGCTGCAAGAAATGTCTACCAGGTGAAGATGGGCCCCAGGAGGCTAGCAGGAAAGGGGTATGAACACAAGATGGATTGAGCATGCCCAGCGTAAACTCTTTATGCTGCCTTTAACATAAGGGCATCAAGCAGATCGCAAAAATATTGCCTGGTATCACTTGGTTGTTTCACTCTGCACAATACAATAATCCAAGTTAGTTGAAAAGGACACCATCAGCAAAAGTGCTGGGTAAGACCTTTACTTAAACAAGGAAAGAAATTATTTATCTACCCTGAGCATAAAGGTACTCCTCAAATGCCACGACAAATCTTTACTGCAAATTCCCACTTACCATTCAAAGCCAGCAGATAAAAACTTGAAAAATAAACAAGTTACATTATACCCTGGTAATTCTTTCAATTGCAGTTCACTAATAAATCTTCTACTAGTGAACAGGAACAAGCATTTTTAAGGTAACAATATAAACTGAGTAAAAATACCAGAAAAGATACAAGGAAGAAAAAGTGACATTGGAAAACTGACAAGATTCTGGGAGATGAAATAATTCAAGTCTGAATGTCCTTCCTTCACCATGTGTCAGGACCACATGGCACGAGCAGAAAATTCAAATTGTGCACTATCTGAAACCCACACCACGGAAGAGAAGAAACTGGTGGATAATAAAGAACTAATGTATTATGCAAATGTGTATTTCTGTGGATCTTTAGAACTGGAGGCATACTACCCCTTCCTGCAGAGCTTTCTGCCGAGTAGAGTATGCATGGGGAAAATGGCTTAAGCCTCAGTAATGAGAAGCCTAACTGGGATGTACTTAATCCTGTCCTTCATGTTGAGGATGCACTTCCAGTAATTAAGAGTTAGTCACCATGTCTTCCTCTACCACCCATCTTTTCATCTTCTGCATATCCTGCTCTGCAGAGACAGGCATTTGCACCTACAGGTGCAAAAGTTGCTGCTAAGTCATGTGGGGACATGGCATGCACAAAGTTGCTCTTCTACAGAGAACTCCTGCAAATACAGTGGACATCTCACTAGGATTTCTTTCTTTATCTAGATTTCTACAGGACATAGAGGGATATCTCTGGTGGTTTTGCTACGCCCTGTTCCTGAATGGAAGCACCACTCTGCTTCTGCACACCAACTTTTCTCATGAATGCTAGATGCAGAGAGCATCTTCTCATGTCCTTTGCATATGCTGTGAGGCTCAGTAGAGGCATAATAAAACAGAGAAATTATATATACATATATATATACATATAT
>NW_008631626.1:0-22936 GCF_000691845.1 Merops nubicus
TCTCCCTTTTCCCCCTCCCGTTTGGGGTGGGGGGTGAGCAAGCGGCCCCATGGTGCCCAGCTCACACCTGGGGCTGAGCCACCACAGTGAGCAATGTGTTATTTGGCTGCTCTGATGTTGTGATGATAGAGCCCATGGTTTGAACTTAGGGACCATGTTGCATACAGCCTGGGCAAGTGGACAACCTTTGAGAAGAAAGTTTAAGAATCCGAGGGAACTAGATAGAATCATAGAATCATTTAGGTTGGAAGGGACCTCCAAGAGATGTGTGAGAGCTGTTTTGCTGCCCTGGATGACCCATGGAGACCATCAGATCCAGATGAACTCAGGGTTTCTGGACCCGGACCCATGGTGTACAAGTGGGTACTGAGCATGCTACTCTTGTATGCCGACATATGAGCATTAGACATGGACAGATAATGAGGCACCAGCAGTGAGTGACTTGTGCACTTGACTGTAGCAATATTCAGATATTCTTTCTTCCTCCCCACAGGCTGACATCTCTGCTGTTGAAACACCATCTGACAAATCCCTAAAACTGCTTGGTAAGGTTTACAATATATTATCCCAGATGGAGGATAGGTTCTGCTCCCCACTTCTATCAAGGAGTGTCTCAGCCATCAGGAAAATGTGTTCCCCTGTGAGTCCTGCTTGAGACACAGTACACACCATGAGGCACCCTGTAGTTTTTCCTGCATAACCTCATGAGCTTATGAGCTGCTCAGGTGCACATGCTGATGACAGGCCCTCTGTCTGGAATTAGAGGGACCTTGCCTCCAGCCAGGTGGAGGAGAGGGATAACAAGAGTTTATTTGACTGCGTGGGTTCACAGAACCACAGGAATGTAAGGTTTTGGCAGACACCATTAGGGTCATGCATGATGAACCTTAATGTCATCAATCTATAGAGGATCAGAATCCTTTTGTACTTCTGGAGTGATAGTGGGATCCCAGGAACTGACTCTAGTGGAATCTGGAACAAGTCTGACTAGATGTGAGTGGCAAAAGCACTGTGCTGCAACTGGCCCAAATTCCCCATGCATTCTTGGTGTAGATTATCTCAAGAGAGGGTATTTCAGATTCTTCTGAAAGATTTTTTTTTTGACACCGAGTGACCTGCACAAGAAATCTAGGAATTAAATGGCAAGATGGGTGTTGCCAGATCTTGATAAATGTGACTGACAAAATAACAGCTATGTCTCCACCAACTAAGAGAAAGGGAGCATGAGTTTTCTTAGGTATCATGGGGCTTCTGTCAAATGCTGGAATTTTTAAAAATTAACAGGAACATTTAGTGAAAGCTACCTGGTTAGTTAACACCAGGGGATCTGTCAGTTGAGCTGGCCCTGCTCAGCCAAAATTTCTGTGTATTGTAGAAAGGGGTAAAGGTCCAATGGTATATGCAAAGAGTATGTTGGGGAAAACTGTCTGCGTTATTCCTACCTGGAGCGAAGGCATAAATCAGTGTTTTATGGGGTTGCTTTTTCTCAGGAACCTGGGTGCACTTGGTGGCTGATGCAGGAGAATGGGAAAGTTAGATGTGTACCTCAAGGAGATTTTATTTTGTGTGATAATAGCCAGTAATTTGAACTGTATGATGCTGATCTTGTTAATTGTGACAGCAGCATATTTGCTGGGCTGAATATAATTTTGTATACTTTATATTGGCATTGGTACTAGTTTGTCTGCTGCATTAAATCAGATTGCATTTCAAACCATGGATCTCCTCTCCTTTTCCCTACCCCCCTTCTCTACTGGGGAGACACCATCAGACCAACTGCTATAAGACAGCCCTGGATAAGGGCTAAATGTAGACAAAGGGGAAAGGTGTTTGGAGATAACCTAGATGCTTCCACACTAACCTGTTCTATACCAGAGCAGAGAAAGTGGGATCCACAGGATGCAGTCAACTCTGCTTACTGTCAGCTATGGCTAGAACAAAACCTAGGCTCCTAAATCCAACTGCAGTCTTGATCTGGCTACTCTTTCATCTTGTATTCCCCCATTCCTCTGAGATCTGAGAAAACTAACTCCCCAGAGAAGCTCAGCCCGAGTGATTAGGCATGAGAGAAATTCTACAAGAATCATCTTCACCTGAAAATGCTTATTAGCTCCAGGCTGGCCTCCTCAAATGCCACCACACTGTTCTCTATTGCTTGCATTGCATGTTTTTTTTCTAGTGTACAAGATTCCCCAAACCTCCATAGCCTACAGTAATGTGCTTGTCAAAATCAGTGACAGCTGCATTAGAATAAAAACAATACAGAATGCAGCCCCTCAATGTTTCTGGACTTGAGCCAGCAATTAACCATTTGCAATGAAAAAGAAATACTGTCTTGTAGCAGAATGATCACAGTACTTCCTACACCCTCCTTTCAATATCTGGTACCAGCACTCTCTTGAAATGCTTAGGTAACATCTAGTATGGAGGTTTTGTAATAAAATTATATTTTGGAATTCATTCAACATAATTTTCCTTTGAGAATTTTTAAGGGTTTTTTTTTTTTTATTTGTAAGCTTGTTTGGTTTTAAATAAATTGGAGAGCAAATCAATATCTCTGTTCCATGTGTGTCTTTCCTACCTATGCACACTGCAAGCCTACACAAATTATGTGAGATTTGGAAATTGCTAGCTGTAAAATAAACATTAATTTCCGATTAATTTCTATTGCCAAAAGCAAGCAAAGTTCTAGAGGACAGAAGCTAGACAGGAACCTCTAACAGGCTAACTCAGGTCATATTTCTTCTCTACCCTCAGTTATTATGGCTGTACTTGGAATACTGATGGCAGTTTGGGTCTTTCAAGTAACATCTGTATTGGAAAGCTAGAAAAGGCTTAGTTAAAATGATTCCTGTGAGGAGATAAGAATTTTGTTTAGTTTTGAAACTGACACTTGTTATAGTTGCCATGAGAACTCTTGTGTTCCCTACAAAGAGAATTTTTAGGATTGCAAAGTCAAATACTCAGGAATTAGAAAATGGCAGAACTAAGCTCACTTTTTTAATCTTCATTATGTTCTTCCCTGAAAATCTCATTAATTACATGATAAAATAGTGCTTTTACCAAGAAAACCCCTTCCTCATTCAGCCTATAAGGTAGAAGGTGCTTACTGAATATGCAGATATTTAACCTGGTTTTATCCCAACCATTCATACTACCAATACGCTTTACAAACACATTACTGAATACACAATACTCTTTTTCCAGCTAGAGTTTCATAGATGTCTACACTGTAGTATTTGCAAAAACTGAAAGTATTCACAATTTTTATTTTGTTTCCACAGCACTCGGTTTAAAGGTGGCAATTTGAAGTTCAGTGCTATTCAGGTGAAATTCCTTACTAACATCCTAAAGTTCCAGACCACCTGAACATTTAGAACAGGTAGAAATAAAAATGTCATTGCTGTTGTCAATTATTTAAAGCTTTTTGCCCTAGGAGGTTATGCGTGCAACGTTTATAACATTTTAAAAGAATCTGTATATTTACTTCTAAGACTGCTGCAGACAAACAATTTCTCATTTGCTGCCCCATTGATTGTCTTCATGGGGAGCTGATGTAAAGTAAATGTTAGCTTATCCTTACATTCAGTCCCCTAATGTCTTCTGAATTATCAGTGGAGATATGGCAGAATGATATCAATGATCTGCATAACAATAAAAAAGCAAATATTTTGTTCAAATGTAACAGATGAAACATGAGTCATATCGCCTGGAGTGGCATGAGTGGAAAATGCGATTAAAAACATAAAAGTGAAAGAGAACAGCAAAAGTAGTTTCTAGTTTACAGCTATTAAAGTGTATGAAAATTACCACACTTACTGCACTTCAGGTCTGGTTTATGCCTCTGAGATTCCAAAGCCCTCAAAGAGCAATAAACTCAATATTGGATATAAAAACACATGCATAATATTTTCACCTCAAATTGAACAAGCAAGAAAAGACTTCCATAATATTTGAGAGAACTAATATTTTAAAACTTTGTACTTAAATACTTCAAATAAATACGGAGTTTGTGTGTTTATGTACATTTTTTTTTCTCAGTTTTATAAATAGAGCGAGAAGCTAAAGTTCCCAAAACTTCTGATCTCATCTGTTTTTTTAGATACCAGTGAATTCAGCTTTGCATGGATCAATAGTTCTGGTCTGATAGATTGCAAAAAGTGCAGTCTTTCTGGGGAATGAAGATACAGGTTTGAATTTCCCTATGCACAGAAAAAAATTGTAATGGGTCAATTTAAATACTTGTCTAATTACAAGTTTCATCAAGGCTAGTTGATTTTCTTCAGTTAATATTGGCATTTTACGTAACAAAAATACGCTATGTGTATCTCAGCTCTTCCCTCTTATTGCAGGAACTGAATCCTCCAAAATCTCTTCTTTGCCAGTTCTACTCGGAAACAGAACAAAATCCTTTTGCTGTCTCCTGCTGGTAAAGAGTCAATAACAGCTCATTAACATCTGTCTTAGTCTGAAGAAGAATCCAGGCTGCAGGAATGTGGTCAAGTAAACTACCAGTGTGATGACCCCCAGATGGCCATGGAGCCAGAGAGAAGTATGGTAAAGGACAGTGTATGCAAAGCAAGATGTTTGGCTTAGACGTCTTAATAGGAGGCCAGATTTTCTCACAGGGAGCATGAAAATTTTCTTCTGCATCACAAATATTACCTTTCCGTGAAAGGAAAATACCTCCATTTTATGCAGATGGAAAAGCAGTTAAGTAAACACATGAATCTAGTCACAAAATATTGGTTTTAGATTCTCCTTTTCTACTCACAATTCCCTCTCCATTGCTAGTTTGGTATAATGCATAATAATATGTTTGACAAATGGTCATTAACTGCAATTAAGCAATTTTAATTCTGGAAAAACTAGTCAGGTTATTATTGCTACTTATCTGATGACTCTGCTAAAATCAGTGTAACACCCTGAAGTTTGCTCTGAAAATATGTTATTGATTGGGTGTGTGTTTTACTATTTGAGTACAAAACCCCACTACAGTCAATATCCCAGTCTGAGCAAAGTCAGTCTGTAGACTCACTGTCTTGTCAAAGAGGAGAAATAACAGTTAAATGCAGTCTTCTGTGTTTTGGAACACTTAGAACTGTGAAACTGCAATTGATCAAACACCAGGATTTCCCTGAAGCAGGGTTAATATAGGTTATCCCTGGTAAGTCTATCTTTGACCTTTTGAAAGTACTGCTAAAGTCCTGGAGTTCTTATGTAAGACAAAATTAATTTATTTTAAATATTATAAAGTCTACCTATAGGTAAGGAAAACCCAAGACTTCCTTAAAAAATAAAATCCTGAGTATTCTTTTAAGTCTTACTGCTCTACTACGATGTGAACTGTGGTTGAGTTGCAGCAATCTAAGAGGTTACTGCTTGTCAGCTGAGCAGTGGTGACTCTGTGGGTAGGTTTTCGGTCTGCTCACACCCTGAGATTAAATTATTTGTTTACACAGCTACAAAAGCACATCTGATTTGTGAATACCTTGTCTCTTTGATGTAACCTAATTGCTAGTACAGGCTTGATCTCCACATTATCTCCAAAGTAGAACTGTTTTGACTGAAGGTAGATAATTTTTTAAACACAAATATTTTTGCACTTTTTTAAACTTATATGTGGCTATAGCAAACTAAAGATGGTTTATTGCTATGGAGAGTCATTTTTTTCATAAATAAGAACTGCTTTGCTTGTATAAGACAACAACTGCACTGAACTAAGTAGAGCCATTCCCTGTATTACTATAAATGAAGGTTTCTTAAATTTACCTTATAAAAAAACAGAAAAAGATGTTCTTCACTAGTTCCTCCCTCTTCTTCCCCTGAAGTGTCATGAACAATATTGGAGGGGAGAGGTTGTGAAGTGCCCCTCACCCTTGCAGTTTCTCAGGCAAGCAGAGTAAGTCAGAAACTATTATTTGGTTACTAGAATTTTTCATCCTCCATTGAACAGCTTGCATGACCTTTAGTGTAGGTTTTAAAGCTCAGTTGCCCATTCATTAGGTTGACAAACTTGTCAAAACCCTGCAGGACTATGTCAATTGTGTCAAAAATGCTTACAGGTGCCACAATATGTGTCAGCATTCAACTGACTCCTGTCAGCCATTACTGAAATGATAAGAAACCCTTCTGGGGACAAAAGGCAACGGAGGGAAAGGACAGAATCCTACTCATTTTGATGATGCAGAACACTCTTTTACACTAGTGAGAATTATTGCAATTCTTTCTTTTATTAGAATCTACACCATTATTCTTTAACAAAATGAGTAATTAGTTTTCTTCTTCACATCCCTGCTCTTGGTCATATTCTACTCAGAACATATCACTCAGATAACTTAATAGCTTGGTTCTAGCTTTAGTACTTGCTTTGGAAATGAAACCGGAAGTCAGTGAGTGCTAGGCCTGGACAGAACATATCAAGACAATTAACATTTCGGGATTTGTTTAACTGTTTCTTATAGTAGCTTTCTGTCAAGGTTTAGAGGCTGGGCTGGCTGCTAGATGAATAGCAGATGCTCTCTGTTAACCCCTCTCCCTTCCCAGAGGGGAGGAGAAAGGGAGTAAGGGAGAGAGACTTTTGAATTACAAAAGAAAACTGTGATGGGTTAACCCTGGCTGAACAACTGATGCCCACCAAGCCACTCTTGGGATGTGTTACCCCGGGCGAAACAACTGATCCCCACAAAGCCACTCTACCACCCTTCCCCTTTCCTCGCTCTTTGCTCCACAGAGCAAAAGGGGAAAGGAAAATAAGAAAAAGACAAAACCCTTTTGGGTAAAAACAAGTTTTACAAAAACCCAGTTAAATTAGCAAGCAAAGCCAAGCAATGCCACGTGCTGAAGCAAAAAGAAAAAAAGCCAAAGGTTTATTCTCTACTTCCCATCAGCAGGTGATGTCTGGCCCATTTCTGGGAATCAGGGCTTCAGAACTCTTAGCAGTTGCTTTGGAGGACCACAGAGTAGCTGCCCTCCCACCCCCCCTCCTCTCTGTACCAGCTTTATAGTTAAGCTGACGTCACATGGTCTGGAATATACCTTTGGCCAGTTTGGGTCAGCTGTCCTGGGTAGGATTCAGAACCTGCATTCGGGAACTGAATTCAAAAATGCATGGATCAGGATCAAAGTCAGAATGGACAGTCCTGCTTGGACACCAGCCATTGAAGAAGAGAGTTTGACCCTTGTGGTCCTTCAGCTGTATACTAATTATGACATTTATGGGGTGGAATACCTCATTAGTCAGTTTAGAGTCACTTGTCCTGTCTGCTCCTCCCCACACTTGCAGCCTTTTACTTTCTGCACTGCCAAAGTGGGACATGAGTTTTAGCAGTGTAGAAAGTAAAAGGACTTCAGAAGGTGCAGTTGGTTAGAAGAGACTTAGCTGAAAAGTAACATCAATGAATAGAATTAGTTCTGTTCTAACTCAAGCCAGGACACATTCTGATCAAAACCTTTAGAAAAAAAAAATAAAAAAATAAACCATTGTGGTGAAGATAAAATTTTATTATAAGTTTTAATATGTCTATAGCTTTTCTGGAAAACTCTTTGCCCATTTTTGCAGCCAGTTATAATCTGCAGTGAAGGTTCTGAATATTAGCAAACACACCGTATGTTGCCAAATGGATACAAATCTACAAAATGCAAACAGTATCCCTGTACTCTCATTCATGTGCTGATTAGAATTATTTTCCTTCATTTAAACCATCCATAAAGAATGCACAGAAATAAACAGCAGTTGGAGGAGAAACAGCAGATGCCAACAGAACAGTTTGTATTGGACAGTAGGTAGTAGTTGTCATTCTCCTTGCCTATTTAGAGTGCCTTGAACTATTACCTAACTAAACACTTCTATTTTCTTTCTCCATAAAACCTTCCCAATAAATGACAGAGAGCATTTTGATGGCTGATCTGGTGACAGCAGAAGGGTTTATAATGTTACTAGCTAATAGCAGGGTAGAAAAAAGTGGCTAGATGAAGTATCCCAGAAATTTTAGATTAAATACAAACTTGAAGCTGTTGTGTATTAACTTTTTTCTTCCCTTTTCTCCAGAAGGTGGCTTCTAGACTCTTGGAATCATAGAATGTTTTGGGTTGGAAGGGACCTTTACAGGTTATCTAGTCCAATCCCCATGTAGGGACCTCTTTAACTAGACTAGTTGCTCAGAGTCCCATCCAACCTGACTTTGAGTGTTTCTGAGGATGAGGTATCTACCATCTCTATGAGGAACTTGTTCCAGTGTTTCACCACCCTCAGTGCAAAAAATTACTGCCTTGTAACTAGTCCAAATCTCCACTCTTTCAATCTAAAACCATTACCCCTTGTCCTATTGCAGCAGACCCTCCTAAAAAAAAAAATTCTCTCCATCTTTCTTACAGCCCCCCTATAATTATTGAAAGGTTGCAATAAGGTGTCCCTGGAGCTTTCTCTCTTCCTGGCTGAACAACCCCAACTCTCTCAGCCTTTCTTCCAAGGAATTTCATCCCTCTGATCATTTTTCTGTCCCTCCTTTGGACCCGCCCCAACAGGTTCACGTATTTCTTGTGCTGAGGACTCCAGAGCTGGACACAGGACTCCAGGTGAGGTGTCACCAGGGCACTTGACATGGAAAGGATAAGAAAATTGCGCCTAAAAGGTCTGGTAGCCTGGTTCACACAGGCAACGTGTTTAATGTCATATCTAAACAGAACTGCAAGTGCTCTATAAAATACTCCTATTCACCTGAGTATAAGAATTCAAACAGGAAAATGAAGGCCAGCTGGGCTCACAGAGAGATGGCTTAAAGCATCAATGCATTTAAAGAAAATGGATTGGCTCTGAACATTTGCAAAAGGAAGCTTGAGAAGGAGTCTTGGTCTGGACTCTTCCTAGTCTTGGAAGTATTTGTATCAGAGTTTTTATTCAGTTATGTCTACAGTCTGAAATATGGGTGCTGAAGCAGGAACCTTGTATGCACTTTGTGCCCTGATAGTTTACCTCTCTGATCATGACAAGGCACATGAAGACAGGGAACAAGCCATCCTTTTCAAGTACTAAATATAGGCATTAGCAGAAACACTAACATCTGCAACAAGGTTGCATGCACAGAAAATGACAATTGCTGACAGTTCAATGAATGCCGTTGAGAACAAAGAGCTAAATGATGCACCTGGCAACTGAAAGGTAGTCATGACAGTCATTAAAAATGAAAAATGACTACTTTAATACAGTGTCCTCACAAGCAAGTACTTGCCTTTGTTTAAACTTTAAAAATCTACTGAAACAAACAACTAAGAGTGGAAACCACACAGCACCAAGAAGTGTTATCCTGGTAGGTTCAGTCACAGCTGAGTGGCGATGCATGCTCAAATGCATGATTAGAAAGTGGCCTGAGCCTCTTTACTGGAAAGCTTTCCAACTCATTTTCACAATGCTATTTCTGTACTAGAAAGGAACAAAGAAGGATGCTAGGATTTCACCAGCTGTGATCCTGCACACTCTGTGTCTGCGGGTTCCCTGTGCCACTCTTGGGATGAGCTGCCAAGGCAGAAGCTCTGTGCCATCATGTATGCACATTGTGTCAGACAGTACAACAAAATCCATCACTGAGGATGTTAGGTGTATTGAAGGCTGTTTGGATTAAAAACATGGCGTGCTGAGGTGGACACTAAAGAGAAAAATAGGCAGTCCCAGCAGTATTTCCAAAAGTAGCAGGTGACTTAAAAATCTCAGTCAAGTAAATTGGACTGCTAAACTCCTGAATTAAACTCAGGGTAACCCTCTTAGCTTGGTACCCTTCCCTCTTTTCTACCTGAGCCTTACATGTCTTGCCTTTTACTAGTGTATATTACAGTCAACAGTGCACCTTTATGGCTTCCAGTAGGGGTGCTAACCCAATCATACCTAATTTAGACATTTCTTCACTGATGCTATCTGTGCTGTTCCAATAACTCCTCTGTAAAACCAACCAAACTTTAAGGGCCACTGCTGCCTAGAGGCTTCCCGTCCATAAACCAGATCTCTTCCAGCACAGCTCTTGGGAGGAATTCAGCAGAGTGATCAGAGAATCACCATAAAGACTAGTATCAAAAGTAAACATCTAATGTTAGATTGCTTGGAGCAGCACAACTCTCTGTGTGTGACTTTCAGTCACAATGTGGTTTGTGTGGTAGATCACTCCGTTCCTACAGCAGCCCCACAACACTCAGTAGTTCTCTGGTTATAGCAACTGTTTAGAGCAAAGAAGCAGCAAGTTCCAAAATTCCCTTCTGATCCTTCCACGTATGTATACATCTCTCAGCTGAGTGGTCTAATTTCTCAGATGTGTTAGTGTGGGTCTTTCTCAATCCTTCTACTGCTAGCTTTCTACTTTTCCTGAAAAGGCATTATACAAACACTGGGTCAGTGAATATGGCACCATGTATTACAGTTATTACCTATGGAGACCAGTACTGAGGTTTATGTCCTTGTTTTGAGCAAGCTTGAAGGTTTACATCAAACACATTTGAGAGAAAAGACTGAGGGAGCTATAGTTCAGAATACTCACGGGGCTGATGACTGGAGCACTTGCCTCTGCCCCAGATATTTTAGGAATATCATTGGGATTCAGTTATCTAGTTTTGTGATGTAGGCAGAGAAATATGTAGTTTATGTAGCTGAGGAAATAAGGAAAGAAGCAGATACCTGCATGTTCCGTATCAGATCTTCTGAACACTCAAGCAGATCTCTATATTGCTGTGAAATAATACTGGTGAAAAATTTTAGATATATAGCTTAGGAGCAAAATTTTTAATGTCTCCATGTTTATCAGGAAATGAACAACAGTTCTGAGAATTTAAATCTGTGAACTTAGGCACTGCTAAGTACATTTTGGAGTATGTGGTGCCAAAGTCTTTTTATATATCTAACCTTATTTCTTCTATAGTGATATCAATTTACCTAGATCTACCCCTGAGTAAAAGTACTACTCTGGGTAAGATTATTATAATTTGACCTTTAAAGACAATTTGAGAACATCCTAGTTAATTTCATTTTATAAGTGACATTAACACTTATCACACACTACAGATGCTCTTAGAAAATATTAAAATGAACAGTGGGCACGTAAAAAGAGGCAACAGAGCACCTAATGCACCTTCAAATGTAACCACCTCACAAAAATGTCTTCGGCCATTTAACATCCATAAAAGAAAAAAAAGCAGTGCTATGAAGAACTCTTCTTCTATTGTGGAGTCCTTCCCAAACTATTGTGAGGGAAGGCCTGGGAGCAGTCTTTCTGAAGGTTCAGCACACTGGCAGTCCTCTCAGCCGAGAAAGAAAAATGTGTTCTAGAAAGAAGCACCTCCCTGTGTCTCTCACTAGGGCAAAGTTCAGGTCTGTACAAAGGGTCAGCAGAAGCTTCACTCTTATGTTAGTCTTAATAAAGACCAAGCAAAATAGAAAACACTAAGACCGTTACAAAAGATACTAAAATGAGAAGCCTGAATGGATTTCATCTGTAGTATGGGGTCCAGCTAGTATGTCTATTTGAAGATCGCATAAAGAATACAAGGAATTGGGGTTGCAGGTAAACCAATTCTCAATCAACCAAGGCTTTGATAAAGTAATATCAAAACTCTAAATCTTGGAGGCTCAACACATAGCATTTTCAATGCAATAGTGCCATTCCTAGGTAGACCTTTCTAAAAGTAATATTTTCATTTGCAGTTTCCAAGTTCATCTGAGTTCTGACAGGGATTATCTTTAACTCTTGCTGTCTGCTTATCAGGTTTCAGAATTTCATAATTAAAATCTGTAGCTATTTAGTGCCTCTTGAGCAGTTTTCCCTGATTTACCATATTTGAAAATGTTAGTATGGATACACTGTGCATGTTTATTTGAAACTACAAACTTTTGGGTTTGTTTTGTTTATTACAATAGGGATCAAATTAGGAAGAAAAACAAATGTTTAGAGGAAAAAAAATAATCTAATGTAACTAAAAGGCTAGTGAGGCTAAACTGAAAGCAAAATAAAATATATCTTCACCTAAGCTCATCAAATACATTTTAAGACCATGGTCTACTATAAATGATAAACAACTTTAGAAAACAGTTGTCTTAGTTTTGCCCTCCCAAGGCACAACTAGTACAAAGTTTTTTTTTCACTAGCATTAAGTATTGTTGTACTAGTAATGAAGTATTTTCCAATACTGCTGATCAAATGACTTTTCACTTGATGCCTCACCATTTTGTCAGATAATGTCTGAGACTAGTAAGAAGACAACTGAGAGTACCTTCACATTAATTTAGAATTTGGGTTCTCTTCAAAAGCTCCTCTGAGTACATACAGATACGTTTCTATGGTATTCTGTTGGACAGATGTGAGATGATGTTGATGTGTTATTGTGTAACTGCAGAAGTGTTTTCATTTCTTTTCTTTCTTCCACCTCCTACTCATCATCAACTCTGAGGGATGTTAAATTAAGTTCATCCTGGATATGTGGATATGCACCTGTAGTACTTTCAAACAATGGCTTATTACATGCTTTTATAATAACTCTTACCACCACTGACCTATTTTTCTAATGTGATATTATTCTGTTTTCATTATGAGTTTCTGATTTCTCTTGCTCTGCAACCAAGCTCATGTATCTTCTTATTTTCTTTCTTGGCAGATTGCACTGTATTCACTACAGCCTGACATTCTTGAGTATGTTTGGGTTCCCCCCTGCTGCTCCCAGACAATCACCAACCTTGCTTTAGATGCATTTCCTGTGACTCCCTTTAGTTTGTCTACACAGAGGTTGCATGACAATAGACATCTTTTAAATGCAATTATTCTCATCAGATTTGCATCAGGTACCATCTAGTAACTCTTTGACTACCTTTATATGAACTTACAGTAACCTGCTATAGATTTAAGACTTATGTTTTAAGAAATGTACTTTTACTTCTTTGCCTGGAAGAAGATCCATATGTATTTCAGGAGGTGTGAGGTAAGTGCTGCCTTACCTGCCCTGTCTCTTCATTCTTCCCTGCCAGGGACTGCTTATTTCATCCTTACAAAAGAAAACTCTGTGGGAGTTTGCACTGCTTAAGCACAGCAGGAAGAGACCTATAAAAACATAACAGCAGAAAAGCATATTTGTCCTTTGCATTATCAATCCTACTGTGTGACAAAGGCAGGCAGATCCTGCTGCCGCAGGGATTAGAAGAAAGCATGGGGAAAGATGACCGTTTCCTCCTTTTCCCCATAGTCATCCTTTCACCCCATAGGTCTCCTACCTACTGAGATTTTTACCTTCCCTCACATTCAAAGTTTCTTCTGTCTAAGTGTTTGTGCACTTTTCCTTTTCACAAAACCTTCTTTATCCACGTTTGGAAAAGCATACATGAAAAGAACAAACTTGGAAAACACAAAGCAAGAGTTCCACTCAGCAAATTTATTTTTCTTACCAAAATTAACTTCCCTCAAGAAAATTTTTGTCTTTATAGCTAAGGTAAATGCATGTTTCTTATCAGGGTTGTAATAAATGCACTAGAAAAGCTGGTAAGGAGCATTATAAACTTTGGGAACAGGAAGTATTGTGCAATATTATACAGTTTTCAAAAATAGTGTCATATAACTTTAAGAAAAAGGAAATACAAAAATGGGACCAAACTCACAAAATCTGTTGGAAATGATTGGAACAAAGTGTCCAAAAGACTAAAAAATTTAGAAAATATTTCCCCAGAAGCTTTAGGAAATATTACTTTTGACCAACACAGACTAAAAGAAAATTCCAAGAAGAATGTAGCATCACCCAGAAGAGAAACAATCAGTCCCATTACAGCCAGAAAAAAAGCAGTGAAATCCTTTGGAAATCTGACAACGCTTAAAATGGGTCTCCTATGAAGACCAAATTCTCTGATACATATCCTTCATTGAAGCTGACAGACCAATGCTGATGTTCAAACACAAAGAATTTAACTCTATTTGTTTGCATTGGAGTCCCATGATGACTACAAAAACAATGTTCTGAAAAGAAGCTTTTTTTTTCAATTGGGAAAGATTTACATTTCTGCCACAGAACTGTCTCTTGAAGGCTATCTATCCTAATAAGGCCACAGGGAAAGGTAATCCATTCTGCCTCTGCTGGAGCTGAAACATTCTACCAATGCCACAACATAATTTGCACCACTACCATTACTGGTCATGATCAGGTTCTGTGATCTTGAGATATAATTAATGTAGATGGAGTTACAGACACATAAAACAAGAATAGCTCTTTTCAAGGTGTCTTTGATCCTACTCATAATTAACCCTCCACCCCCCCAAAAAAATATAGGGTAGAAGTGTCTTTCAGAAACATTTGCATAGAGGTCTCCAACTCTATTGTACATTTCCTCCACAGCTTCCAGAGGACTAACGGTCCCATTTGTCACATTTTGAAATCAGTGAAGTTGGTGACATTTTGGGCATTGCTTAGCAAAGCCATTTAGAACAATAAAATAGCATTATATATCCTTTTAAGGCCACTGTGGTTGTTTTTCAGTCATTTCAGCATGTCACACGTATGTGGTAGCTCTTAATTTATTTTTTGCATACATTTTTGACACTTTTCTGTAATTGATCCATTCTGACTGCATTGCTGTTGTCTTTCAGGCTTCCTGACTCCTCAGCCGTGACGGCAATGACTACCAATTGTGTCTGGTAAGTACAAAACAGTGGCTGAAACACATCTCAAGCCATTGCTACGGAAGCCTTTTAAACTACCTTGAATTTATTTTGTTTTACTTGAAGAGCATACGTTGTTATTACACTTTGATATTCCTGATGTTATGAAGCTCTTTTTGTTATGCTATAGAATGTACAGACACTACTCAGATTATATGTACTTCATATACAGATTAATATGCATACAGCTGTGCATACACATGTTCTTAAGAGAAAATAACCATGTGGTGCTCCAGGGTGACCTGGAGATTTAGGAACACACAGAGTAAAATGGTATGACCAGATAGGCAGTGTCTTGAGAGCTGCTTTGCCTGTGTGCTGGTAGGTTAAGGTAAGTGCTCTATGAGTCCACCTGAGATGGCCTCCCTGGAAATGTAGCTCTGAAATTGCAGCAAAAAAGATGTTAAATTACACAAAGCATAAACACAGAATTTCTGCCTGCCAGAGTATCCTGTCATTGGTAACATTCTCCCAAAGGCAGAGAGAGCACCTTGTCATTGTTCATTGTGGATGGAAAGTGGTCCTTTGCAGAGTTCCTACAACTCTATCTGCATAGCACTTATATCTAGCACTGCTCCTCAGATCTGGGCTTACATGGATTTCTGGGCTTCCTGGCAGGAAGTTTTCCTCTACAAATGTAAAAGGACTGACTACTGTTCTTGTAAAAGGAAGGATGGTTCCTTATTGTGCCACATCTTTTTATCATTTCTGTCACTGATATCTGTGGCAATAAATGCCACTGAGTCAAGAACAGTTACGCTAGAGCCAGTTGTTGCTGTTATTTAATTAGACTCTCACGCTGCCTGTTAAATTCCAGTAATGTTTCCTGGTCGTTTTCATTAAATTACATTTTTTGTCTCTGCAGTATCTACTAAATTATGTTGAAATGCAATGTTTATGTACCCACAGAGGAAGACCAGAACATGTCATCTGCTCTAAAGCAGTGCAGTAGGATGGCAGCAAGACTAATGAAACAGACTGGTCCCTCTTTTTCCCACGTCTATAGCCAGGGTGATGTCCCATGTGTAACAGGTCAATACAGCTGCAGCTCTCAATAATCCTTACACTTCAGAGCAGACTAAGATCAATCAGACATCAATTTATTCTTCTCTCATTCTACAGCCTGGCCATAAACTGCAGCTGAACTTAGTACAATTTATTTGCAGGATCCTCTTAGCAAAATTGTTATATTCTGACTTTGATGCAAGTTTTACGGGTTGGCCTGTTTGAGAATTTCTATTGTATAGTAGTTATTGACTAATAAATTGTCGGGGAAAAACAAAAACAAAGAAAAACAAAACAATAATTGAATTCATATTTAAAATCTACAGCAAATGAGATACAGAAAATAACATGCATAAAATGCCATGCAGATTTATAGTGGTATCATAAAAACATCCTTCAAAGAGTGGTGGTGAATGAAGTTGAATCCAGCTGGTGGCCAGTCACAAGTGCTGTTCCTCAGGATTCAGTATTGGGGCCACTCCTGCTTCAACGTCTTCATCAATAGTCTTGATGAGGAGACAGAGTGTACCCTCAGTAAGTTTGCAGATGACAGCAGGTTGGGTGGGAGTGTTGATCAGCTTGAGGGTAGGGAGGCTCTACAGGATATATCTGGGTGGATAGGCCATGGTCAGTTGTATGAGTTTCAACAAGGGCAAGTGCTGGGTCTTGCACTTGGGCCACAACAACCCTAGGCAATGCTCCAAGCCTGGGGAAGAGTGGCTGGAAAGCTGCACTGAGGAAAAGCACCTGGGGATGCTGAGAGACAAGCAGCTGAATATGAGCCAGCAGTGTGCTCAGGTGGCCAAGAAGGCCAATGGCATCCTGGCTTCTATTAGAAATAGTGTGGGATGCAGGACCAGAGAGCTAATTGCCCCTCTGTACTTGGCCACACCAGTGTGTTCAGTTTTGGGCACCTTAATACAAGAAAGACATCGAGGTGCTGGAGTGGGTCCAAAGAAGCTGATTCTTTAGGCCCTTGCCTAGAGAACAAGTCTTATGAGGAGCAGCTGAGGGAACTGGGGCTATTTTGTCTAAAGGAAAGGAGCTCAGGGGGGTCCTTATCGGTCTCTACAACTTCCTGAAAGGATGTTGTAGGAGGAAGGTGTTGATCTCTTCTCACAAGTACCTAGTGATGGAACAAGAGGGAATGGCCTCCAGCTGCTCCAGAGGTTTAGACTGGACATTAGGAAGAACTTTTTCATTGAAAGCATTGTCAGGCTTTGAACATTGAACATGCTGCCCAGGGAGGTGATTAAGTCACCATCTCTGGATGTATATAAAAGCCGTGGTGCCTGGGGATATGACTTAGAGGAGGATTTGGTAGAGTGTGGTAGAGCAGGGCTGATTGTTGAACTCTATGGTCTTAGAGGTGTTTTCCAACCAAAGTGATTCTATGATTCTTTTATTTAAATGATTACCTTTTCTGAACAGTGTGATTAATGGAGATGATTTCAAGCTATGCGGCTTTAATTTTAAATGAACAAACAAAAAACCTACAACCTACAACTGCCAATTAAGGACAGATATTAAACCTGTATGAAAGAAAGAGAAAGTGAAAGAAAATCCTTTAATTTCTTGGAATTTTTCATCTTTAAAGTACCTTATACTCAAATTCAACAGAACTACTCTTCTTTTGAAAGCCTGGAAAAGTTACTGGCCATTTTGGTGCTATTTTTACCTTGTCAGGAGGTGTAGTCTGGTTATTGTCATGCCCTGAGTCAGAGTATTGTGAGTAAAGTTTTTAAAAAAGTCCAAAATATTGAAAATATCAGCATCCAGGAGGGACTCTCAGAGAGAGCAATTTTGTAATGACAGTTTTGTGACTAAGAACAGCCCTAAGGAAGCTTTTTGTGAGAAGATGACTGGGGACAACCTCAGTTTATATTTTGATTGTGCAAAATTCACTGCAAGTTTTGGTTGAAGAAAGGTTAACGGGTACACCAGCCATTTCTAATCTTGGTAAAAGAAATGCAAGATCATTTAAAGCAGCTTTAACCTAAGGAGTACACTTATATCTGTGTATATTTGTTTGCATAATGACAAACGGTTTACCCTTTAGTCAGTGGCTGAAAAAAATGTTAGCATTTGATTTTACATAATGCCCGTGGAATCCTGCTTTTCTCAAATTCTTTTTCAGATTGTAGATCATGATACCTGTTAAGAGGGAAGTTCTCAAATACATATTCTAACTCATCCTTTAAAATCCAAATCTTTTTGAAACAATTATCAGTTTTGACTGTATAAAAAAGTTAATATAAAAGACAAAGTGCCAAGAATTATTTCTATTTATTTATTTTTAGCAAAGGGCACATTTGTTTTAAGCAATTCCCCATTTTGAAATGCAGATTATTTCTGGTCCGTGTGTTTAAAATATATTTTTATTAGTATGGAATAAACTACTGGTGTCTGCACAGTCTCTTGCTTTTATCAGTTTTAGAGGCTTAGCTTTGTTTTCCTGTGCTTCTGCCTTTCTTGCCTCCTTGGCTTCATCTTCCAAGTAAGTGACAGATGGATTTTCACCAAAGCAAGACAAAAAGCAGCCATCAGAGACAGGTTGTCATAAGCAAACAGCAAGACACTCTACTGCTGTAGGACTGAGGGATGCTCAGAAGGGCCTTCCTGGATCATACGAAAGAGCTCTGAGGATGAATCCTGACCTTTTGCTGCCTGCTGTCTTGTACTTTTATTAAAAAATGTCCACAGTGAGTGCAAACGTGTTGCAAAGTGCAACAAGCTCTGCATCTTTCTCTCAAGGCTGGGTTTGACCATAGCCACCTTAGAAATATTGCTTAGCACCACAGCAAACTGCTTTGCAGAGATATGCCCTGCACACCTGTACTGAAGTAACACAGGGGAAGCTGCAGTAGCCCTTGCACATGCCCAAGTCCTTTTCACAGCGTCTCAGATGGATGGTAGCTTCTGTTTTCCTGAGCAATAGTGCTGGCTATGTTACAAGAAGTAATAATAAAAAGGTTTGCTTTTACTTCATGATTTTATGCTGGAATTGTATCATTCTGGACAGTATTTCTTCCCCAGATGTCACTAGTTTAATTTTATTAAGAGAATAGTACCTATTCCACTGAAATCTGCTGAGATAAAGCAATTATGTAAGGCAGAAGTTCTGCAAACCTGATCCATATATTGCCAATCCATAATTTGTGCTCTACATGTCTGAATTGGTTTTAGCACTCTGGAAGCCAGCTTATTTTATTTAGCTTCTGGTTAACACATTTAGGAGGGATAAATGAAAGCTAGAAGTGCATACATTTCAACTTCTTTCAAGTTTTAGGAGCATAAAAATAGGAAGATGTCCAAAAGAGGTGCATATATCACTTTAATGGCACAACGGTGCTGTTTTCAAAGCAAATTGGCTGTCTAGTAAAATGTGCAAGTGATGGCATAGAATTAGACTGCTGTAAGTGCCTCACAAATGTACTGGGTCACCAGGAATAAAGCTGTCCACTTGTTTTACTCTGCTCAGCTCAACATAGGCTGCTCATATTGAGTTTTTTACCCTGTGAAGCAGCTTATTTCCAGTCATTTCTCCTGTGAGGCAAACCCAGGTGGGAAGTGAGCAGGTTCAGAAGAATCAAAGTTGTGAGTTCCACTTTTTCCTTCCCAAAGGGGCTCATCAAGCACACAAGTACTTTGCATTGGGAAAGCGTGCTGTAAATTTGGCTTGGATATACAAAAGTCTGATGGCCCAAAGCCTCTCTAAGACTACAGCCTGCTGGAGGCTGGTCAGCAAAGTATGTGTCAGCAACTAGAAATAGATACCAGCTAAAAGCCAGGTCAGAATAAATAACAGAGACAAAATATCTGCAGAAATAGAGCTTCTGGGTAATATTTCAAAGCAAAGCACCAGTTTTCATCATTCTAGGATGTCATATAGGAGTCATGAGGAAGTACTGGGAGCTCTGTGGGCTCCAAAATTCTGCTGATGGCTTGAAAATCTGCCACTTCTACAAACAAGCGACTCAAGTTGAAGACACGCAAGTGATTGCCATCCTCTATTAAATCTACAGTGCTTTGCACTTCCAGTTTAAGAAAGATCTTGATAGATGTTATTATTAGAGTACTGAAATAATAATGATGCAAACCTCTGTAGAATTCACAAACACTATTTATGTTTGCAGATACTTGTTGGTTTTTTTTTCTAAATTTATCTGAATGATTCCTGAAATTCTAGTTATAGATTTACAGATTTCCGTGGTTTCCCCATACACAGTCCTATAGCACTGCTGAGCAGTCAGATATTTGGACTGACCTTTTCATTAACATTGCATTAAATTTTACATCTTTACATTCCACCAATAAAGGAAAGGACCTTTTAAAGCAATATCTTGTTCATGCACCACAACTGCATTTAATAGTTTTCCGCTGTATTGCTTTTGGTTCATTAACATTCATACTGTTGTCTACCACCTCATTTGTTTCAGTGTTTGCTTTGAATTTGCCTTCCTGAAATAGTTTCACACTGTGCTTGCTCTGGCTCATCTGCTGTTTCTATCCAACCAATATTTTTACTGTATGTGTGTATTCTATATATTTATGTAGATTCTGTGAGGACTTATGCACAACCATACACACATTTAGAACAAATTCAGACAGCCCAAATTCAGTTTTGTGAGTGGTCTTTCCTAAGAATAATAGAGTCAGGTGTTCTTTTGTCACAAGAACTGCTTATTGATAATTAGCATGTAATTAACATCCTTGTCCCCAAATAGTTTCATTGCTTACTTCTAAATCTATGCAGGGCTTCACCCAAAGCTAAAATGAAATCAATCTTCCACCTCAGTACCTGTCAGAGGAGTCCTAAAGATCCAGTCCCTTAAGAAACAAAGGTCTAATTTGCAAGAATTTTTTTTTGAGGCTTAAACAAAGCAGAGGACTTGGTTTTGTTTAGCCCAAGTGGAATGGAGTTATCAGGCTGCACAGTTTCATACATGAAGTGGTATTTTACATTCTTTAACAAAGCCATGGACAATAACTTATGCTGTATGCACATGGAATACATGATAATTTCTCTAACGAAGGCCTTTTACACTGCACAGGATATTCTTAAAGCCTGAAGCTAGACTCTGTCTTGTTCTACATAGATCAAAGTGTCTTAAGAAAGGAAAATATAATGCTCTCCTAACTTATACAAACATTTGGATTTTGACATTCATTTACAGCCGCTTTGTGTTCCTTTGCAGGAAAAGGGTGGAACACAAAAAGGCTTTGGTGATGAGCATTGTCCACACACGTGGGAACACCTCAGTAGTACAGACACAGCAGATTGCCACCATCACTCTTTGACTAGCTCTCTGTGCAGTCTCAATAAGCAGAATTGTATTAGTGACAAAAAATAAAAATGTCAGATTTTATCCCTTTAGTGAAGACTCTTAAATTGCATGCAAGCCAAAAAACAACTTAGAACTGAAAATTCAGGTCTTCATGATAACATCTTCTATAGCAAGGATAGAAAGCAAGCATCAGATCTTTCAGATATACAGCTTTGATATGACCTGCCTAGTCAGTGAGGGAAAGTTTGTATATGTTGTCCACCTGGACCTCAGTTAGGCCTTTGACACCGTTCCCCACAGCATCCTGCTGGAGAAGCTGGCGGCTCACGGCCTAGGCAGGTGGACTCTTGGCTGGGTTAGAAACTGGCGGGATGGCCGAGCCCAGAGAGTTGTGGGCAATGGAGTTAAATCCCGCTGGTGACCGGTCCCGAGCGGTGTCCCTCAGGGATCAGTTCTGGGCCAGTCTTGTTTAGTATCCTTATCAGTGACCTGGGTGAGGGGATCGAGTGCACCCTCAGTAAATTTGCAGATGACAGGAAATTAAGTGGGAGTGTTGATCTGCTGGAGGACAGGAAGGCTCTGCAGAGGGATCTGGACAGGCTGGAGCAATGGGCTGAGGTCAGCTGTAGGAGGTTTAACAAGGGCAAGTGCCAGGTCCTGCACTTGGGTCACAACAGCCCCAGGCAACGCTCCAGGCTTGGGGAGGAGTGGCTGGAAACTGCCTGGTGGAAAAGGACCTGGGGGGGTTGGTGGACAGCGACTGAACACGAGCCAGCGGTGTGTCCAGGTGGCCAAGAAGGCCAATGGCATCCTGGCCTGTGTCAGAAATGGTGTGACCAGCAGGAGTAGGGAGGTGATTGTGCCCCTGGACTCAGCACTGGTGAGGCCACTGCTTGAGTACTGGGGTCAGTTTTGGCACCACAAGTTAAGAAGGACATTGAGATTGTGGAGTGGGTCCAGAGAAGGGCAACAAAGCTGGTGAAGGGTCTGGGGGACATGTCTTATTAAGAGGAGCTGAGGGAATGTAAATTGTCCAGTCTGGAAAAAAGGAGGTGGAGGTGAGATGTTATTGCTCTCTACAACTACCTGAAAAGAGTTTTTAGTGAGGTGGGTGTTGGTCACTTGTCCCCAGTTACTAGTGATAAGATAAGAGGAAAGGGGCTGAAGTTACACCATGGAGGTTTAGGTTGAATGTTCATGTTGGAACAGGCTGCCCAGAAGGGAGGTGGTTGAGTCACCATCCCTGGAGGTGTTCAAAAAAATGTGTAGATGTGGCACCTGGGGACATGGTTTAATGGTAATGGTAGTGTTGGGTTGATGATTGAACTTGATGATCTTAAAGGTCCGTTCCAACCTTAATGATTCTATTATTCTATGATTTGGAATTTAAAAAGTAGTCTGCCCATCTACATTCCACTGTTCTGAATGGGTCCATAGTAAAATCCTTGGATGAGGGTCTAAGTGTAATGAAGGATGTTTAATAGCAATATCAGTAATGAAACTGGTCAAACATTAGTTTAGACTAGACTAAGTGAAGAACTTAAGAGTCTTTGTGTAAATCAGATGTTTTCAAATAAACTGAGCTCTGTCCTAGAATACTTTGAGAATAATAATTTCGGGAAACTTGATACTATTCTCTGAGAATTGATGGAGTATTGGTGAGGTACCAGAAGACAGAAAAAAGGTAAATATGGTGGATAACTTTACAGAAGGAAAAAAAAGTGAAGATTAGGTGAAAGGAACAAGGAAATTTTGAACTAGCTAGATAAACTCCAATTCTTGAAAAAATCTAAGAACAAATAATCAAAATTTTTGTAAAGTGTTGCAATGGGTTGACCTTGGCTATCAGCCAGATGCCCACCCAGCCAGTCTGTCACTCCCCTTCTTCAACAGGGCAGTGGGAGAAAAGAAGATATTAAGTCTCCAGAGTCAAGATAAAACCAAGTTGATCACCTACCAAAAAGGGCAGAA
>NW_008631627.1:0-22993 GCF_000691845.1 Merops nubicus
CGTCAGGAGGACTGCATCAGGCCCGTCAGGCGCTTGCTCGCCAGAGACTTGCCCTGGAGGGACGGACAGACAGACAGACAGACAGAAGAGACCCAAGGTGTGAGTGATGCGGCAGGATGCTTTGGTTGTGAGCGTGGGGCGGGGGCTTTTCCCCAGGCAGGACGCACGGCCGCCCACCCTGGCGCTGCTGACAGGGAGGCAGGCGATGGGGTGAACATGCCCCCAGCAGTTTGGGTGCCCGTGGTTTTGCCACAGGCGGGGGCTTGGTAAGGAAGGGTTGTAGCCCGTGACAAGCAGGTGGCTATGGCTCAGAGCTCTGTCCCGGGACACTGTCTTGTGAAGATGTGTCCTTTCTCTAGTCACACGGACACTGATGAAAGCAAACCCTGTCCTAGGCACGCTGCTACTCGCCTTGCCTGGCACTGTCCTGCTGCCAGGTCACGGCTCCCATGAAGAATGTTACCCCAGATCAGGAAGGGCTGTGGGACCCAGGGTGCAGTGAAAGCTGGCATGTCCCTTCCACAGCCTGTGAATCAGTGTGGCCTGCACAGCCTCTGTCAGAAACAGATCTAGGAAAAAAGTGGCTTCAGAAATAGCATAGCCTGCTGCCACCACCCCACTTTGCCCAATCCTTGGTATCTTGTCTCCTTGGTTGCTACGTGTCCACTCCTGCCTGGCCTCCCTGCCTTCCCCATGGTTCCTCCAAGCCTTCACATGGTTGTGTGGCCATGGCAGGCTTGCTCATGTGCTGCTGGCAACCATATGAGCTTTCCCAATGACTGGTGAGACCAAGGACCAGGGACAAGGTCACTTGAATACTTTCACTAGCTTAGGCTGTGCAGCCCCTGCTTTCAGGGGACAGGGAGCACCTACAGCTGGTCTTCTCCATTTGCAGACAGTGGTAAGGCTATATCATTGCAGAGGGTACTGATGGCTTTGCAATTACTGATACAACACTGAGAAATTGTTTCAGGTGTGGTACCAGTTGCTGGGTTTCTTTGGAGTGCTTTCCTCTTGAAAAATGATGCTTTTCTTAAAAGAAAAAAAAAAAAATCTTGGTCAAAACAAACATCCAGGGAATATCAGAGAGCTGTGGAATACCTAGCAGCTCTTCAACAACCTCCCCTAAATTACTATATTTAGCTAAGGTTTCCTTTGCAATAGAAAGTCTTACTAATTGCTGTTTGCAAAATAGAGCCACAAAAAGAGCAGAAGAAATAGGTTATCCAGTGGAAACGAATGCATGCAAAATGTAGGAAAATCTGAAATGCAGAATCTGTCAGGGCATTTGAAATAAGGCTTATTTAACAAATTAACACTCAAAGAAGAAAGAAATGCTGCTCCTCCCTTTGATTTCTAATCTCTTCCCATTTCAGGCTGTTCCAGAAGGATGCAACAGTTCCCTCCAGAAGCCTCATTTTGTTACTCAGATGCATGCCTTCTACCAAATAATTTGCTCGGCTGCACAAACACACACACAGCCTGATCTGGCTGCTTTCTGTACCTCAGCAGTTGGCTGCTGGAAAGGCTGTCGTCACTCGGGCTGTCCTGCCCAGGACAGGGGAGCCACAGCCATGGCTTTGTGGCTCCTCCACTTCTACAACAGCGCGTGCACCCAGGGCACCCTCCCGGAGCTCAGCAGACATGCCAGCACCGCTGCCATTTAAGGCACATGTGCCTTCTTTCACTAGACATCAAATTCTTTATTATTATCATTGTTGTTGTTATTTTAAAATGCACTTCTAGGAATCTCAGCCCAGTGCTTGAAGATGGCCAAGTCTTCTACAGGGTAACATGACAGAGCTTTGGGGGCTGCAACCATGGCTGTCATTTTGTTGCCATTAAGCAATACCAGAGCAAGAGTGTTTAAGGAATTATCAGTTCCTGAAGCCCATTTATAGGAAGAAGATAAAGATGTGGATGTTAATTTCTGGAAGCATAATATGGCTTGTGTTAGAAAAAAATATGTTTGATTCCACCTCTGTTTGGCTACTTCATAGGAAAAAAAAAAGCCAAACACAAACAAGCCTTGGGTTTGTATAATGACTACTCAGACTCTAATCTGCGCCAGGCAGTTCCTCTTGTTATCTTCTCACAGGCAGGCAGCTTGGGGGTACGCCAGCTCCCTGCGTCAGGGTCCAGCGGGGTGAGGAGCAATTGCTGTTCCACACCCAGCCCCGATTCCAACAGGCACGTGCTCAAAGCTGGCTGAGGGCAGGGGGCAGCTGGTGGAAAGGCTGCCCTGGAGAAGGCGGTGGGTCAGAACTGGAGCTGATGGTCACGGCTGCACAGAGCAAAAGGGTTGCTCGTGGTTTCCCAGTGAGCAAACAGATGGGTGTGAGAAGCTCTGTCTGAAGACAGTGAGAAGCAGGCAGGGGTGTTGTCTGCTCAGCTGTTGTGTTCACCTCTGCGATAAGACAGATGGTGAAAGGCTCCCTGGAATCACACAGAGGGATTAATGCTGTGAAATTTTTGGCTCCAAGCAAGAGCACTGGGGTGTAAGTAGATGTAAGGTTCAGCTTTGGTACCGAAGTGCCCCCCAACTACAGGTGGATTGATGTAGGAGATTTTGTTTCAATCCAGCACAGAGACAAGGATCAGCCTCACAGCGTGAGTCTGAGCAACAGAAATACCTGTGGGCTGGAGGTGGGTGGGATGTAGGCATTTGGTTTGGGATTCTCTCATCTTAGACAGCCTCATTAAAATAAAGAGCATCCGGAAAAATCTGCATTTCATGAGGAAAACTGCTATCTGTTCAAACTAACAACAAGGGAGCAAAACACTGCCACAGGTGGGAATGTTGGATGTGATCCACCTGCTGAGGTAAATCCACACAATTCAGTTGCTTTCACAGAGCTGCTGCCAGTTTACACCAGTCAAAGGGCTAGTCCATGGCATCTCCATTTCAGATTTAGCCCTCCCGGGCTGCTTAGGCTCAAAGTCCAGCAGGAGACACAGAAGGCCTGTGCTAGCTGACAGGTGAAAGGCAAAGCCAAAGCACAGCACTCGTAACAGCTCCTTCAGGATGGCACAACGGCTCAGCTCACCCCCAGCCAGCCAGCGCTCTCCCCAGGACCCCAGCCTGCCCACCCAACCCCACCCAGCCCTGCTCGCTGGGATGGTGCCCGTCCTCATCTCGGAAATAATGAAAGGACATTCAGGTTCTGGAGTGTATCCAAAGAAAGGCAACAAAGCTGGTGAAGGGTCTACAGAACAAGTCTTATGAGGAGCATCTGTGGGAATTGGAGTTGTTTAGTCTGGAGATGAGAAGGCTCTGGGGAGACCTTATTGCTTTCTACAGCTACCTGAAAGGAGGTTGTTGTGAAGTGTGGGTTGGACTCTTCTCCCAAGTAACAAGTGATGGGACAAGAAGAAATGGCCTCAAGTTGCACCAGGAGAGGTTTAGATTGGATATCAGGAAAAAATTCTTTGCAGAAAGGGTTGTCAAGCTCTGGAAAAGGCTGCCCAGGAAAGTGGTGATGTCACCATCCTTGGAGGTATTTAAAAGACAAAGATGTGACACTCAAGGACATGGTTTAGTGGTGGACTTGCCAATGCTGAGTTAATGGCTGGACCTGATGATCTTAAAGGCCTTTTCCAACCTGATTGGTTCTATGGCTTCAGCATGCCTTAGCTAACACTTTCCTGTGTCTGGAAAAGAGGTGTCCAGGTGACCAGGTAAGGGTGGCCTGTGTTCATCTTGAGAGAGCCAAGGTGAGATGTACCCCCGTATTTTTTTGTGATCCTGAGACCCTTTCTTGAGGCTTGTGAGTTGTAAGCACCTGAGTCAGTCAGGTAAAAGTTTGCCCTCAGAAGCTGGGGGTGGCTGAATCAGTCCACAGTTGGGTGCAAAAAGTTCAGGCCAAAGAGGTCATGTCGGGTATCATCCAACACTTGCCCGGGATTCTAGACAGACTGAGGAAGTTTCGGATTATGAGGATGCACAAGTTTGGCACAAAGAACACTTAGTTTCTTTAAAAAGGTTCAACCAAAATAAATAAATAAATATATTTTTCCCTTCCACACGGCTTTGTTTAGCACAAAACCAGTGGCTGCCTGCATGTTTCTACCTCCCCTTTCCCCACTGAAAGGAAATGTCAACAACTCCTGCCTTATTTCCAGGATAAATTTCATCTAAGCTGTGCTGGCAGGGGATTTGGAAAGCATGTGATTTCAAGCTGCACACACTACAGTGCTCCCTTTACTCTGCCGTATGCATATGCTGAATGACTTAAGGCAAGATTACAATGGATGTAAGGAGTAAACTTTTTACATGGGGTCTAAAGCTTAATAAAGAAATCCCCAGTCCTCCAGTTGCAAAATATTTGTCACTCCTAATTAGGGTTACGACAATTAAAGACGCAGACTGTTGTCACTCAGGCAGCACAGCGCAAGCAGGGGGGCATATGTTGCAGGGCATATGCTGTGTGTCTCGCTGGGTGCAGGACGGCTCCCTTTCCTCATCCCCTGCAAGCAGCTGAGCTGCAACCCAGCTTTCAGGCAAGGACCACGTGCAGCTTCACCCTGTCTTGGTACAAGTCCCGTCTGTTTCTCCCTGTGCAGCTGAATCCATCATTTTTCTTACCTCTGAACACTGCCCTGACAGGAGGCACAGTAAAATCTGAATTTGGAGTAACCTGCGAAAAATATCAGGGAATTCTCAATAAACCTTTCAAAACTGCCTCTTAGAATCTGTGACTCCCAAGTACGTGGCCCATGCCGCTGCTTGGCTACGTGTCAGGCCGAGGAGCAGACCTCAGCACTCGCAAAGCACCAGGGCTCTCGGTGAGGCCCAGTGGAGTGAGGATGGGCCTGCAGGTCACAGCAGACCCTTAGCAGCGTTGAGGCCCAAGCCTTGGCTGAGCAGCTAAGAAACTAAAGTGTAAAATGCAATTAGTAATTATTTTAATGAGGCAGAATTCAGCAATTTAATGTAGACAAGAAGCCAAGTAAGTGAAAAAAAAACACAGAGGTCTGAGATTTGACACCAAAAAGGAGACAGCACTCCTTTCAAACCTCCTGGATGAGCCAACGGAGTTTCCATCTTGCTCTTTGCTTTTATCTACCAAACCCAGCAGCACTTTACACATTTGGGAGAGAAGACAAAGGCTGTGAATGATGTTTTTAAGGTATTTTTAAACAGAAAGTTTAGTTTTGTCAGGTACCTGGGGTCTCACACAACATTAACATGCTGTGCCCAGCACAAGAGTGCAGTTTGTGCATGCAGCATGCAGACAGTCACCAGTGCCAGCATGCAGGAGCCAGGCCCCACATGCACACCGTCAGCAACCTACCTGAGCACCCAGGCAGGGTCCATCCCACAGGGAGCTTTGTGGCTGCAGCAACGCGTGAGAGGAAACACGTGGGGAGCTTCTGGTCCGGCACCACAGGTCCCTTCCTTTTTGCCATGTCAATAGAGACCAACGTGCTTTCATGCTGACTGTTCACCTCCGTGCTCTCCACCCACCTGCCCAGGACTTGGTCAGCTGTAGCTGACTCCACTTCTTGCTTTCTACTTGCCTTTTGCACTCAGGGCTGTCCTCTTCCCAGCCTGCTGCCTAATCTGCTCCAGCCAGAAGCATGACCTTCCTGGAGAAGTCATCTCCTGGGGAGCAGCGTTGCCCCATCCCTGTGTAAGACCCCCATCAGAGGACTGGGGCATGTCTGCACCTCCACTGGAGATGAGCAAACCCTACTTCCATCAGCTTGAATCTGAGGTTTTTCACATGGTGGTGGGCACTGCTTGGATCTCCTCCATTTCAGCTAACATCCCACAAGAACTCTGGCAGTGGGCAGACAACATCCTACCACCAAACCTTACTTGTGAAGAAAGAGATTGCCTGGGCCCAAGCCCTGCCAGCACTGCTTGCTTTTCAATGTTGTATTACACTGCAGGTCTTGGTAAAACTTCATTTTTGTGCCCTTTTCAAAATATTTTATTAATTTTTTTTCAATAAAAGATACATTGCAAACATAACATAAAGGAACATAAATTAATTATGTTAAATATGAAACAGAGTTGCAAACATAACCAGTAAAGAAAATAACTTAGTTCAACACAAAATAAACACAGATAGGTAAACTATGAACAAATATAACAGAAATTAGCACAGAAAATGTGGTGGACAGTATCAGCAATTACATGCTGACACGGAGTGAAAACGGGAGCTGCAAAGTGTCTGCAGAGGTTCCTACAGTGGATATTGCTTTCTTCTCTTCCACCTTCTACTGCTAAGGGAAGAGATCAGAGCCTCAGCCCAATTAAAATTGGTACTCTCCATACCCATTTCATTTTGTGAGGATTTCCTGTGCTTCCTAAACGAGGCACTGCACTTTGAGAAATACCAGCACACCATTGCCTATGGAACAAACCAGAAGGTGACACAAGCCCTGTAGTCACCCTGTTCTAGAACAGCCTTGCAAGAGCTGGAGCTCTCCTCTACCATCCCACCAGCACTGGGAGGAAGATTCTATTCTGCTGTGGAGCACTTTGGGCTCCTCGTATCTCGGAATGTGTTTGAGCCAATTTCGGCATTAGCTGAAGCAGCCTATGGACGGCTTAACCTTACCACACTGAAGGAGGGCCCTTCAGCTCAGCCCTGCCAGGTGGGCAGCCTCAGGCTATGGGTCCAGGGCCTGTCCCTCCCTCCAACCAAAAACTGGGAAGACAGAGGCACAGATGGATCACTGTGGCCAGTACACAATGGTGTAATAAAGTGTTTCTTCAAGCCCCCTCATAAACTGCCCTTGGAGCATGTTGCTGGCCCAGCTCTCAGGCAGGGTGAGGTTCTGCTCTCTCCTTTTTGTGAGAGGGACTCTTTGTTTAACTGCTTGTGGTGGGAGTGGGAACCAGACATGTAAATACCTTGCACAGTCAGAGGAGAACAGATGCACCACTGAACTACCCAACCCCTCTGGAGTCTCAGAGCAAGCCTGGCTGAAATCACCACAGAGCCTATGCCTGCCTCCCCCTGAACACCTTGCTGAGGTCCTGGCTCGGTATCTGCAGCTACCACCTAGACATCTCAGTAGGGGGAAGGTCCCGACTTTTATCTTCCAGAGTTTGTATGTGGCTGGAATAAAAGACAGCAAATGAATACTAAGTATACCCTGATCTCCACAGAGTGCCTTTCATCCAGAGGGATCCCAAAGCACTTCACAAAACGTACACACTACACAGCAGTGTTTGTAGGAAGGGAAGAATGACTTATCCCCCAGAAGGGATGAATACTTACCCTTTCAAGGACCCCTGCATACAGAACAGCCTGCGTAGCACACATGCAGCCCCCACTTACCAAACGGAGGAGCCTGCACAGCTCAGCCATTCTCCAGGTCAGGCACTGTGCCGATAGCAGGGACAGGTGTGATGTGTTCTGGCATGCAGCACCCAGACCAAACACACACAGTCCTGGCCATGCACCCACATCCAGCCCTCCTCAGAGTCAGGGACCAGCACTGAGTAGTTACTGCACATGAGAGAGCAATCAGACAGGCTGTGAATGTTAACTGGAGCTCCTCATGCTAGGCACACATTCTGATGCCTTCCATCACCCATGTAATACAAGTACTTTTTCCCAGTAAAAGCCAGTACTTGGTCATCACTGGAACAGTGGAGCAAGTGCATTTTTTTAAAAATATCTTCCAAAGATAAAAATAATCCTTTTCCCAGATGCCTTTTCTTGGTGCCAAACCTAAGAAACTCCATCATTGGCATCCATTCCTGTACTGTTCCCTTCTGATACCCACTTCACCAGCATCTCAGTGTATCACCTTTTTACACTTACCATTTTTTCTAACACTGTTCTCTACCCATAATGGTTTAAATCTTTGCCTTTATTATATTGCAGGCCATGAATACTTTCCATGCCCTCAAATGCTGTTATGTATTTATGCAAGCTGGTAGAGCTGGGTAAGTGAAAAAATGGGAAAGCTGGAAAGTATATAACAGTTCTACGAGATTATCAAGGAACTGGCTAAAAAGAGAGCCCTGATGGTATCAGGCAGCAATTCTTTCTCCAGCCTTATGCCTTTGTCCCTCTGCTCCTGGTTAGTATTTGTAATACATCACAGTGACACACAGCTGTGCAAAATATCACACAGTTCACCTGAGAAAGATAAGACCCCATCAACACATTTCATGCATGTGACACCACACTCAAGAGTAGGACCAGGACAGCTGGAGAGCAACTTGGACTCTGATACAACAGCAGACGAATTGAGAGGAGAGAAAAAACAGCACGAGGCAGTAACAGTGGCCAAGGGATGAAGCTGAGGACCAGGAATATAGGAAAGCAGCAGCTGGGAAAAACAAGGGTAACAACACAGAGCTGGAAAAGAAAACTGTTGACAGCATCTTGGAAGAGAGAGCAAGGCGGGCAGAGTAGACACTAAGGCTTTCGTAGCTGTATAATGAAAATGAGCTGAGATACCTGAAACCTAAACCAAATGTGGGACCTTGGGTTTCCCTGGGTACTAAACTGGGATGCACTTACAGTCCCAAGACACAGTTAACACAAAATAGCCAAAAGATACCTGAAACGTGAAGCAGAGGAAATGCTACCATGAAAATGCCAGTTTGTACTGCAAGAAGGAGAAGGGTGTTTAGGCTCTAGGCAGAAATCATCCTGGCCACTGAGCAGGACAACTATATCAAATACAAGACCTTCAGTCCTACTCTTGTGCTTGGAAAACTCATCCTTGCATCAGAAACCAAGGTGGGACACTGGCTCCACAGTCATTAAGGATGTAATGCTACTTTGCCTATAAAGTTCCTGGACAAGAACCACCTGCTGCTGCCAATGCAAGGACTACAGCAGCTCCTGCCATGGCAGCTCTGCCTCCTGTGGTTAATGCAGCTGGGCCACTCTGTCAGTTCAGCTAGTCACCTATGCCTGGGAACTGAGACAATCTTCAATCTTCACTGACTTGCTGTCCAATACAAAATGTTCCACCCATAACATCCAAGACTTTTTAAAGGAAATTCAGTAGAAAATTTTCTTTGTTGTATTCATAATCTATAGTCTGCTTCCCACACAGCTCGAACACAGACCACCTCTTCCTTCACCTTATTCTCTTCCTGCACTGAGTTGAACTACCAGCTGGAAAAGCTCCCTGCTTCTTCGTACCTGACTCCTTGGCACATTTCACACCAATTCTCTTCTCTGTATCTGGTGCCTTCTGTTATGCTGACTTCAAAATATATCTCCCAAATCTTTCAGTCTCACTGCATACTCACATTTCCTCTAGGACTTACCGGGAGGGTTCCTTTTCCCACTGCACTCTTTACAGAGTGTAACAATGAAGGATAAAGTACAGCCTGTAGTTTATCACGTGCAAGCGTTGGCTGTAGGCAGCCATGGCAGGTCTGTGCACATCACACCTCCACATACACTGCAGTGGACTACTATGGCTTGAGGAAGGAGACAAGGAAAACACAGGTGAAGGGATTTCCCACAGACTCCAATATCCAGCCAGAACTCTGGCATTTGCATCTTCATCCCTCCAGCCCTGGGCAGTACTCACTGGCTGAGACTGTTGGTTTTGCCTGGAGCTGCCAGGTCCTGACACTGCCTGGGCTGGGTTTCACAGAGAGTTCTAGCCAGAAAATTCCTCTCACTTCTCCCAGGTTGTGCAGCTCTTCATCATCAGGCACAGGAAGAGATGCACAAGAGCTTCTTTACCTTCTTCAGGTAAAGAGCTTTTTCAGCTCAGGAACATAACGACCAACAGTGTGCCATATGAGCTGGTTCAGACAAACGTTGTAAAAATGCTAAATAAACAATATATCACTGGTCTAGCCACTCTCTTGTCCTTTAAAGCACAGAGATTGAGAAGATCCTCTCAAAAGCTGTACATGTGTGTGTGCCTTTTATTCTTCAGGAAACATCAGCTGAGAATAAAATGTAGAGATGTTCTCAGCATTAGGTCACCACCTCGACACTGAGTCAGAAACTTTAACATCAATTTTCTTATAGGAGGAATTTCTTCCTTGGAATATAGTGATTTTAGGAAAGTTAGAATTCAAGTCTGAGGGTCATGGCACAGGCTTACCTAAACTACCTGTGAGGCTGGAATCCTCCAAGAATCCTCCATTGCTGCTTTTAGAGATAATACTGAAGATGCAACAAAGGAACCTCCTCCTGTTTCCCCCTTTATTAAATGTAAATGGTCACCAGCACAAGTTAGGCAGAGACTTGGTGGCTTCCTATGCAAGACAAAAGCAGCAGTGGTTTCCCTAAATGTGCTCATTAAAATATATTTCCCTCCTACTCTTGGCCCTGAAGGATCATCTCAGCTTATGAGAACTAAGCTTCTGTCTATCTGATTATTAAATCATTTCTAAAGCAGATGGGAAACTACAATGGTTTAAACAGCTAGGCTGAGACTGCAAGGCTAAAAATAGCAGAGCAGGCTCCTTTTAATTAGTAAGATGATCAAATATGACAGAAGAGAGAGATGTAGATATATGGATTCGTGTGTATGTGTGTCTTTAAAATTAAGTTATTACCTCAGTACCAGGTATTATTTATAACATATATGATACATGATGTCTGATTTTTATGATGCCATTTATCTTCACTCAGGAAAGAAGACAGGCTACCTCTGCTTTCAGAACGTCAATCTTGGCTCTATTCAAAAGGAAAACTGTAGCAAGATAAACCAACCACCATGCAGAGTGCCATTTTTTAAGTGAGGTGGGTTAGTAAGTGCTGCAACGCAACAGGCTGGCAGATCCGCAGCTCCCTGAGATCGACCCTTCCCCAGGGCCCCTTGGAGAGCACGAAAAGCCAGTCTAGCTTCACACCTGTGATTTCACCAGGCATGGGAGCCTGCCACAGGGCTGAGGGGGTCAGGGACCATGACCTCTATCCTACCACTGTGCTGCCCACAGATTTTTAAGGACTCTTCAAAAAAGGAAAGGAATCTGCCAGTCCTCTGCTCCAGCAGTGCTGGCGATGCATGCCCGGTGGTGACCTGCTCCACTGAGTGGATGTGGCTCTTTGGTGTCCACCAGGTGACTGGTGACTGTGACATGCAGTCCTGCTGCTCAGGCTGAGGTGGGGGCTGCCACGAAACACACACTGATGCTGCAGCTGCAGAGCTCAGGCAGGTAAGCTGAGGAGGCTGAGGATGTCTGGCACGTTGGGCTCTGGGTGAGGCAGGTGTCCCCTGGCTCCAAGGGGAGCCCAGACACGGAGCCACTGCAGACTGTGCCCTGCCCTACATGAGGACCTAGCCAGTGGTGAGCATAACCCCCTTCTTGGCCATTGCACAAAGGTATCAGCTGATATTTCAAAGGGACCTGAAAGTAAAAGGACCACCACAGTGAAAATTCTTCTGGCAGTGTCCAGTGCTTAATTCAGACCAGGTAACGCTGGGCTTCCAGAAAAATCTGGTGCAAAAACTTAGTGCATTCACTAGTCATGAGCTGCCTTCTTCTGGTCAAAAGTACTAAGCCAAGGAAGATGACACAGTTGGTTTTGTAGGAATTAAAGAGTGGCATGAAAAAAAAAAAATCTTTAAAACACTGTTATTTCTTGTTCCACATTGATCCCCTTGCAGGTGGCAATCCTCTGGCTGGCTAGCAGGGCTCCACGGTGTCTTTCTAAAGGATGTCAGATGGTCTGGGGTCTCCTGGGCTGTGACTCTGAGATGAGCAGGAGCCCCACAGGTAAGATGACTTCCACTTGCTCCAGGTCTGCAGTCCCAAAGCCTAGCCATACAGCTTTCCATTCAGTGTAGGAAAGCAATTTGATCATTTCCCAAAATGCTGGATGACACACCACAGCCAAATCTGAAAATTTCCCTGGGGGTCTACTGCACCAACCCAGTGCCAAACAGAGCAGCACAGTCTGGAGGTGGCCCAGGTCCATGGGCAGTTTATAGCACAGCCAAGCTGAGAGCCACCTCTTCATCTCGGTGATGGCTCCTTAAGGCAAATAAACTCCTAGCTCTGGTTGTTTTGGATGTTCCTCTTACAGCCATCACTGGAAATGTGACCTCATTCTGTTTGCAAAACAGGCTGAGGGCTCCCCATGGAAGAGAGCTGAGTCCCAGGGCTCCACTCCAACCAAACCTTAAGCATATGCTTAACTTCAGCTCGCCTGTGCAGGGTCAGCTGGAATATCTGCTCCTGTAATGAGCAATCAGTAAAGCACAGTGGAGCTGTGGGAACCAGGGCTGCTGTGTTGCTCCACCCCTGCACAGTCGGGGACCGCAGTGAATGCACTTGGAGAAGTAGAGCATGCAGAATTAACTTTGTCTTAATTTAGTCCCCTGAGTCTGCCACAAAGTTGCCACTTCGGTAATGCTGTCCTCCGAGGCCATTATGACATGCCAACATAGTGACTAGTTACTCCTCTGGTGGTAGTGACAAACTGCCATAACACAGGGGATAAAAAACTCAGACCCTTCCTAGCTCTGGTAGCTACGATGCCATCAGAGGATGACATTCTATATCTGCATTAGGAAAAATGAAATAAAATGTTTACCGTATGCTAGCCAGTAAGACAAAAAATGAACTGCAGTGCTGACCAATCTACAACAATTTTCTTTACAGGTACTCACATTAAAATTCTATCATCCCGAACTGAGCTTGTCAAGCTACCCTTCCAATCAAATGCAAGAGAAAAATTGGGCCTTGGCTGTGTTACTACAAACCCAGCCAGTCTAGTAAAGTGAGAGTTACTCTTCCATGTATTTGGCAAATCTGGGAGCAGAATTTACCACTTGGTGTAAATATTTCTGCATAGTTTGCTTTAAAAAAAAATCTTGCCTATTCCTCTTTCTGGCAGATTCTTAGAGAGTAGTAAATATGCAGATGGGCATAGTGATATATTTTGTATCAACATATTTTAAATGTGTGCATATGCATTAGCTATATAAATACATTCCCCAGGAAGCCTGCCAGTGGATATACTACAAAGTTCTGCGTGTTATATTTGGGTTTGCTTGTGCAGTACCATGGCAGCATCAGAAAGAGCCCCTCCAGGCTTATTTGCTCTGCGAGAGCTCACACTTACCTGCACAGTTTCCTCTTTTCTATCTGTATGCACAAATGTTTTACATTTATATGCTGTGTGTATGTATGTAGGGTATCTATAAATATACATACACATAAAAATGCAAGCATATGTACTGTATATACACATAGTCCAATGCCTTCATTATAAAGCTGTTATAAAGCCATAACAAGCTCTATGAACTTTCTATGAAATACTGTTCTGTACAGTGTCTTCTATGGGAATCAATTGCTTGGTGACCCTGCTGCCCCAGTATCACCCTACAACAAATGCCAGGTGATACACGAAGACCACAGCAGAATCCCAAAACCACAAGATGTATCAGGTCATAGTGACCTTGATACTGAGCAACACAAGAGCAATTCCCCACTGACCCTGTCACTGCATCTTCAGCTCTAGCCTTGTCCTTGCTCTGTGCCACCCCACACACACAGCCTGTCCACCTCATGCAGCCCAATAGCCCTGCTCCTGCACCCCACTTGTACCATCTGCCACAGGTCCTCCTCCCTCCCCCTGCTCTTCCCTTTCTCTAGAAAATCTGCTGCACACGCAGATCCCCGAAAGCATGTGGGATGAGTGGGTCTTGCCCAGGCTCTGGGGGCTGGAGAGAAGCAGCCCTGGTCGGTGCCCAATGTCATCCTGTTCTCAGCCATACCAGCTTCCCCACCTGGAGAGACCAGCTGGAGGTCGGAGACTGGTGAAGGACAAGAGAGGAGAGGACATCTGTCCACTGCCCTTCAGATCACCCCGTCCCCTTATCTAAAGGGTCTCACAGTGTCGTGCTTCTTGTGGTTCCTGTGCTCCTTTTCTGGTACTGGTGGCAGGAATGAGTCCAGGGTATCCCACCACTGCTCCCACCAGCGCTGCCAGCCGGGGCCCCGGAGGGAGCAGCTCAGTGCCAGGGGGTATGGCTGTGCACACACCTATGGCATCAGTAACCATGCACTAGGTAACCCCACGGGCACTGCTGCAGTGGTGCTAGGAGAACCATGCTCTTCTACTTCACCACGCAAGGAAAAGCCACAGCGAGTAACTTTAGTGGGGACATGGCAAAAAGACAATCTTGTGTTTAATTCTAGGCAAAAATCAATGTGCTTTGGCAGTGATGATAAGCTAGAATGAGCATCATGGCATTCTGCTTCCCGCCCTCCATCCCACCCCTTCCCTTCTTTAGAGCTACTATTTAGATGAGCTACAGTATTGAAAGAGAAGCTGAAAAGATGCTGGCTGCAAAAATAATGAAATAAAAGGTCAAGCATCCACATTCCCCCCAACTAAAAATGAAGCTCTGAGGAAAGGGAGGAGGGAAAAGAAAAGGAACTTACCACGCTGCGAGTGAACTTTTCTAGAGAAGTTCTACGACCTTGCTCATTCTCTGGCTTAACAGGGAAAAAAGTGGGGAGAAAAAAAAATACAGAAAAAAACCCTTCAGCTTAAATGCAGTTTTTCAAAAGAGCAGCAAAATATAAGGAAGCAGCAAGGGGAAGAAATTGTAAAAAAATGTAAAAAGCAGAAATCAATGTTTGCAACAGCAAACGTAAGAAACCAAAACCCCTTAAAGAACGAGAGACATCACTACTTCTACGCTAGGAGAATGTCACCTTTTCTCCTGTGAGTTTTTTGAATGGTTCAAACAGATCTGTGCATTGCTGTGTCTCACAGCTATTGATATTGATTTCTTGTTCATTGAATTTTCCTTCTGCAGCTGCTTGAGCTGGGACCTCTGATTCTGGTTAACATCTGCCAAACAGCTGATCGGAGGCTCCCATCTACTTGCTTAGAGAGATGGAAAAAAACCATTGTAACTTTTACAATATTAAAAAGCAGTGTGTGAGTGAATACAGCACTGGAGAAAACCACCACTGAACTCATCGCTGGGGAATCTACACCCCTCCATTCATCCAGAGGGGAGAAGCACATTTCCAGCAAGTTGGGCTACATTAAAACAGAAGACAGCATGGGTACTTCTGTGCAAGGCCATAGGAAGAAGAGGCAGATTTGGGGAACTGATATTTTTGTATCTGGAGTGCAGGATTATTCATGTGCAAGAAGACATCCAGCTTCACTGTGAGAAGACAAGCGTGTGCATCATGGCTTTATTAACATACCCCCGAGAAGGTTGCTCACCGCAACACCTCAGTCATTTGGCACAAGAGAAATCTAATTGTCACTAACAAGGAAGAACTAAATTATTTATTGGCGTGTTTGCTGGAATATCTAAGAGAAAAAAATGTTATGGAGGAGAAGAAAGTCAGTAATATGAAGGCAAGCTCAATGCAGTTCAGAAAGCTGTGGGCACTGCTGACTTCCAGGAAAGAAACTTATTTTAATGTGATGAGCCAGCAAAATGGAGGTGATAAGATGGAACTAAAACTGCAGGAAAGAAGAAAAGGAGCTACATATAAGGGAAAGCCACAGTTATGATGGTGCATGGCAGTGCAGAGGAAATGAGTATTGCCCTGGAGGTGCTCACCACACCAGAGGTGCCTACCTGCCATATCATCTCCCACAGCTTCAGCTGCAGTAACAACCCCCAGGACAAAGCACCAGTGCAAAAAACAGATAGAGAAGATGTAAGGAAGCCAAAAGCATATCTGATAAACTGGATGAGAACTGGTGTAGGTGAGTCTAGGCAAAGGCTTCGGGTTCTTCTGCACGTTCACGACAGCTGCCACAGCTCTCTGATGTCTACAAGGCTAGTCTGAAGTATGCCAGCCAGAGACAGGGCTGATCCTTGCTGCTGCATCATCAGAGATGAGACCAGAATGTAAGGCCCTTCTAAGACAACCAATGCTCTTTGTCCAGGAGAAAGAGTCAGGCAACCTCTTCACTCATAACCATCTGAGGAAGCCACATCATCAGCTCTCACATCCCAGAAGTAGTATAAAAAGTGAAAGCCAGAGGCACGTCAACACTGAGGATGGAGCCAAGGCCTCAGAGCACGTACTAAGCAACAAAGGTGGCTTCCTGGCTGGCAGGGACGCAGGGACATACCCAGTTCAGAGCTCCCCAAAGGAGTATTCAACAGGCACTAACCCAAGAGCATCACAGAACCCCTCCTTGACGGAGCCTCGCCGGTGTCCCCACACCCTGAGGCAGCAGAGGTGGCAGAGAGGCTGTGGTCCCAACACCTTGGCTGAAGGTGTCAGGAGCAGGACTGGGGACAGCAGTGCACAGCCGTGTGCTGGGCCTCTGCCCTGGTCTCCTGCAGGGCCAGCAAGTCCCACCACAGCTGAATTAAAGGCATGATTTCAGCCAGAAGGAATACCTAGACAAACAACAGTGTTCTGCAAGACTTCCTAGGGGAACAGGACACTTGGAGTCTGCAGCATTGTATTCTGTGGGCTGGAAAATCAGTGTCTGGTCCAACTGCATTTTTAAGTGGAGCTCTGGTGTGCACTGTGGGCAAAGGAGAGTGAGCTGCTGAAAACAGGTCACACAGAGCCCCTGCACCTTCCGTCGGAATTTAGTGTCTCTGGTTTTGCTACCACAGCTGATGCAGCTTCCCTCCCAGCAGGAAGGCAGGATGGTGGTCTCTAAAGATGATGACACTTTCTTGGGGTGCCAAGAGCTGATCCAGCACAGGGGACCACGCAGAAAGCTGTTCCCCCACCATGGCTGAAGGTATGTACGGGAAAGCAGGCATGGAGAGCACCGGTGGTGTCCCACAGAAGCGCCCTGCCAGCACAGGCTGCAGCAACCCTGCACACTTGGCATGGGGACAGCAGGCTGGGACCAGCTGGATGCGTGGAAAGCTCACCCCCCCAGCATCCAGCTCCGACTCAAAGCATGACATTTTCTAGTGAAATAAAAAGCAGCTGAGGCAGGCTGGCTGCAGAGCGATGAGCCAGCCTAATGGCAGTGGGTGTGGGCGCTGGCTGCCCAGCTCTCCAGCTCTTCCTGCCCACTGGCTGCAGACCATGAGGCTCTGGAGGTATCTGCCTGCCCGCGTCTCCCCAGCACAGAGCACGGAAGGTGCTGAGGCTGCCTTACACAGCAGAGGATGGAAATTTCAAAATAACAAAGTGAAAAAAATCCCCAAGAAATGAGTCAGCCCTTTCTCAGTCCCATGAACAGACCTGGGGTCCTGTGCAGACCCCGGAGCCGTGGCTGCTGCAGCACCACAGCAGCATCTGCACACACATGCCCTGCGAGTGCAGAGGGCAAAGGCAGAGAAACACGTGTGTGCCAGGTCAAGCAGTCCTCCCAGGTGCAAAAATAGGCCATCCTTGCCAGAAAATACACCAAAGGACTGCCAGCTAATGGCAAAGGACATGTGCATTTGGATAAAATAAAACCTCTCAACCCAGGTAGGTGCAGAAAAATAGATCTCACCACTTAGGAGCTGCTCACTAACTATTGACTGTCTCCTCCAAATTTCCCTTTTTTTTTTTTTTTTCTCCTCATTATTTTGTTACCCAGACATCCCAATTTTAAGTTCCTTTGTGTAGATTCTGCTGGCACAGAGCAGTGCAAGTAGGAAAAAACCTATGAAAACCAGCTGACACTGATTATTAAAAGCAATTATGAGAAAATTGCTCAGCATCTTTACAGCATCCAAGCCAAGTCCTCCGGCTGAATCAAACTGGTCATGTGTGCCCTGATGGGACTGAGACAGGGGGGGAATCTGCAGGAGGAATCTTCCTGGGCAATACAGAGCAGTCAGTAGAAGGGGTCTGGATAAAAGCAACGTTTCAAAAGGTGTGTGCTGAAAATGGAGCTTGTCCCTCATGGCATGAAGCTCCCAGTCATTGCCTTTCTGACACTTTTTGTCAGGGATCTGAAAAGGGGCAGGGAAACAGTTCCAAAAGCTTAGTCTTCTGAACTGCAGATCTGCAAAAATCTCTCCCTTCCTCCCTCCCTCTCTCCATCCCAGGACTCATTTTGTTGGCTATTGAAACCCTTTTTTGGTATGAGGCTTTGGGTCTTGGAGGATTTTTTTTTTTTTTTAACTTTAACTTGGTGAAAACCATGTGTTCCAGAGGGAATGGCATCAGACAAAAATAAAAGGTCATTACTTCCCTGCCCCTGGCTCAGGAACAGGCAAGGGCCAGGTCCTGGGCTTCTCAGGCAGTCATGTAAACCTGTCCAACACAAGAAAGCAAAGGGCACTTACAGTGCTACCAAATGCCTGGAACAGTTCTTTGCATCTGTTTTGTGTCCTTTTGCACAGGACCACAGAGAACTCACCCTTCTCTGAACCAGCTGGAGAGGAAAATCATGTTCTAAACCAAGCACACACCAACCTGCTCTTCCCCCAGTGCAACAGGGCTTGCTCCTGTGGCTTTGCAGCCCTCTGCACCTCTGCTGTGGCCACCTTTCTGGGGTGCTCCCCTGCCTGCGGGCAGGGCTGGGCAGCAGGAAGCCACCCCACGACTGGCATGAACACCAGCCCACAGCTTGGCTGCTGCTTCAGCTGGCAGTCAGGTGCCTGCTAACATGGAGATGCCTCCCAGTGTCATCATTTCACCTTTACATGGAGCAACAGAAAGTGCCTTGAGGTCTTCTCTGTTCCTTTCTCTTCTTTCTCCTCAAAAATAACTAGCAGAGCACGTGTCTGGCTGCTCCTTCACCATGAACAAAGCTCCTGTGCACCCCCACCCCTCTCCACGGTGCTCTAGCTAATCCACGCTGCTCTCTCCCCAGGGAATCAGCCCCTGCTCTGCAGCCAAGTCACCCAGCCCAAATGCCTCTTTGCCTCGAGGGAGGAGGTTTGTCACAGCACTCATTCTGACACGAGGCCAAGGAAATCCAGGCACCATTTTGGCTACCGAGGAGGGCTGGGGGCCGGTGTGGTGGTGATTGCCTGCTGGAAGGCAGCCTGCAGAAACGTGCAGCTCAGCAGGAGCAGGTGGACACTGGACTCCGCGTGGCGTAGACACGCAATGCGCGAGTCGGCTGGGGACTGGGGCCTCAGCACCATCCAGCCCTCCCCGCTGAGCTGCTGCTGCCAGCAGCCCCCTGATTTCTACCTGCTGCTTTGGGGAAGCCTGGATGTGAAGCACAGAGCTCGAATCAGGCCGGGTGTATAGCTGTTCCTCCTGAGGACACGGCTCTGCCCTCGTCCCTCCTCTTCTCCAGCCTGGCAGGGGAGGAGGACTTGTGTGAGGCAGGGAGCTACACCCAGCTCTGCCTCTCTGCAGCTCACTGCTTCCAATCACACCCTCGCTGGAGGCCAACCTCATCCTCCCCGCTGAGCACCATGAATCTCCAGGATCGAGGCCAATAGCACTGTGGTTATTTGTAATAATGACACTGGCAAGAATGGAGAAAAAAAATCTAAAATGGATTAACAAAGTATGTATGCCTGGTCTGTACGCAGCCTATGGCCACTGTCTTGCATCAGTTAGTGGTGTGAACAATATGTTCCTTTTATCCTCCTTGGTCCCCCTCATAATTCTGTCATTGTATCTCAGTCCCAACCCATAACTTCTCCTCCCTCCCTCCAGTACTGCGCTCCCAGAGCAGGGAGGGGAAGCTCTCACATCTGTGCTTATTGTATAGTGTGGAAAAAAAAAGAGTAACTTTTCAACCTTACAGCATCTTACATATCTGAAACATGGCAAGCATGTTTTGAGGCGCTAATCAAGCCTTGCCACCTCTCCAGTGAGCAGGTCACTACTATTATTCCCATTTGATAAAGAGGATACGAGGCAGGCAGAGCTGAACCTTCTTTTCCCCAAGGTCACACAAGAAATTAAGAGGGGGAACCAAGGGAAGCACATAGATTTTGTGGCTCCCAATCCTGTGCTGTAGCCACAGAGTCGATCTTTCCCTTTTTCCTGCCCTTTCAGCTTGCCGCAGCTCAGTGCTGGAGCGCAAAAGATCCCAAATGGCATTAACTTAGCCACAAAATCTGTGAATTTCAAGCCATAGAGACATTCATTTGCTTTGTGTAAGCAATTCTTTTAGCCTAAGTCCATCACGCTGTGCTTCTGACAGAGCTTATTTTCAGTAATAGAAGTCAGGCTATGTCATATTGGTGTGGTACACAGGAAAAATTAGGATAATGTCTTTGGGGCAAGACATACTCATGCCCCAGAGAGACGTACTCATCAAGTCTTAACTGAAGTGAATATCCACTCAGATCAGTGAATCCTGGACTTTATACGTAGGCTCTAAACAAAATCCTCCTCCATCCACGCATGCTCTGATATGTCACTGGGTTTCTCTTCTCCTTCCCTCTGCTTTCCAGCCATTCAGAGGAATTTGAAAGGGATGCCTCTCAAAGCTGCACCAAAGGTACTAAAGATCTTACTGTGTAGCTCAGTGTTCCAAAATTTCCCGTTCTTTCTGCCAGCATCTCTGTACCCACATTGTTCCAAGAAAGGTTCACCCGCCCGACACAATGCAACATGATTGCAAAGAGCTTTACAAATTCTGGAGTAACATCAACTCCCCTCCTGCATCGTGTGAAGCTGGAGAGCAACGCATCTACAGAGAGCTACTCCTGCCTTCTTTGTGCCTTGCTATGTTTACTTGTGCACTCACAGCTCTTCTAAAAGAAACTTGATTTTTACTTTCACGGCTGTGTTAACACGACACCAAAACCTGCTCCTCCGGCAGTTTGCGGGGAGATGAGGATGTCATGCTGACACATCCAGGGCTTGAGCTGACAGCAAACAAGAATTGCAAAAAAAAAAAGAAAAAAAACACAAACCACCTCCGGTTTGAATGGGCTCAGCTGGGAGGAGAAAACTCTCCTGCTTTCAAGCACATGAACTCTCACTCACGTGTTCCGTGGAGACCTGGGGGTGGGGGAACCATAGGCTGATAGGGGTAGGTAAGGGGTTTTATGCTTTATACCATCAGAAGACTTTGCCTTGCACCTTTTTGTTTCCTCACCACCTCTGAACTCTAAGTGAGGTCTAACCTTTCCCAATGTAAGCAGCACTGCTTTATGCGGTCTCCAACCAGACATTTTGAAACATAAGGCTGACTGCTGTCCTCCATTACCTTCCCCTCATCCACCTGCCAGTAGTCCCAGGCACAGCAGACAGAGGGGTTTGTCTCCTTTTGTCACCATATGCATGCTTTTAGGGCACACAATGACAATCAGGACAAAAAATACCAGTGGGATTTCATTGTATTGTGCCGATGCAATGTAATTTGGGAGCACGCAGAGAATGCAGCAGAAAAACAGCAGGGAAGATGGTGATGGAAAACCACACACTCAGGCTGCAGGAGTCAGGAGTCAGCTTCTGCATGATCCTGGAAGGCAAATGTAAGTGGGGCACACACATGTACATGCATCCACATGCACGCAGACGAACACGGACACTTATGGGACTAGGTCAAGAGGTGCAGGAAGCATTTGAACACAGCCACAAACCCTGAGACCAGTAGCTTACCTCCCAGCCCCCTCAGAAAGAAGGGACACTCAGATACGAGCTGTTTTAACTCTATGTAACCACTTCTTTGCTACCCTGAACTGGTGGCTCCTGGCAGAAACCTGGTGCTGGCAGAGCACATGCAGACACCAAAAAAGCTAAGAAGAGCTCAAACCCAGTTCTCCCATGAGACAAAGTGGCTGGAATTCTTATTACTGAATGGGTTGCAATTATTTCTCATCTCCAAGGAAAAGGAAATGTTGCTGGGGAGCCAAAAGCAAGGGAGAGGGAGAAAAGGAGCCTGGGAATCACTGCCGGGGGGTCTACAGGTAAGGCATCCACAGGGAAGATCACATGGTGAGGCTAAGGAGGTGAACACCAGAATGGGTGAAATTTGCACCAGCTCTGCATAGTTTGATGGGTGCTGCTTCTCACACCAGACATCATTGTTGTTACGAGGAGGAGGCAATATGATTTTAATTGCCTGCACTGTCTTTGGGAGGCAGGTGTAGAAGACAAACACTCTCCTGTCTTATTTTTACCTTGGGTCACCATGTTTTTCCCAAAACACAGGTTGAGGCTGTGCCTACAGATGCCGTACCCTGTGCCACCAGCGAAGAAAACAAAAGTGCTCATTCCTTTCTTAAATAAAGGGGGGGGGAAAGGAAAAGGAAATAATATTTTCATTTTCACACTAGCAGCAAGCAGCAGGCGAGAATCAAGAGGTGCTAAGAGATGCAAGCATGTCCTTTCCAAGAGATACCTTCTTCTTCGCCAGCAATAAGTCCTGGTAAGCGCTGGAACGGAGGAAGCGCGCGTAGCTGTCACTCTTCATCAGCTTGTAAATGTGTTCCTGTGGGACGGGAGGAAATGAGAGACAGAGAATTGTTATCAAACCTCATTTAGACATCACAGGGATTTAAAACACAGTGAATTAGAAGGAAGAGAGACCGATCAAAGTTCTAATTAAGTCTGCTATTATTGATTATCTGTGCTGTGGTTGCGTACAGGAGGTCCATCCTGGGGCAGGACCCCGCTGTGCCTGGGGCTGTACGAACACAGAACAAAGAGATGGCCCTCACCCCAAAGCCTGGCACACATTACTCAGTAATCAGCGTTATTCTGCAAAGACTGCAACTCCCCAAAGTCCCCAGATTATAAGCAGGTGTCTAGTTAGGCTGAAATTACCGTGATGTCTCAAGAAGGAAGAAATAAACACCAGAAATTGTCCTGTAGATTAGGTTTCATTTTACCACTCTCAGACACTTGAACTATCACCCAGCACTCCCCTCCTGTTCTCAGAGGGGAACCGATACTTGGACACGTTTCATCTCCACTTAAGGCACACACATGAAGCAAGCCAACCTGTCAACATCCTGAAAAAGCCTGCATCTCTGGTGACCATGCAGGGAGGATGTATGACTAGCTCGGATGTGGATGGCTACACCAGATGTATAAAGTTATGTCAGATGAGTCCCTCCCACAGGGTCTTTTTTCTCCTAGCAAGTCAAACTAGTGTTACGAGTTTGCTCCGAGAGCACTTACTACGTGCATCTTCAAACTTACACAGTGGTGTTTCACTGCAGCAGAACTTAATGGCTACACTTTTCCAATTTCCTTGTTTAGTTTTACTTTCCTGCT
>NW_008631627.1:23024-40726 GCF_000691845.1 Merops nubicus
AACACAGTCAGCTCTTCTCCTAATTATTCCTGGATTTGTAATAGATATTATCCAAACGCCAAGAAAATCAAATCAAAATACTCTGACCAGATAAAGGCTGAGAACACACTAAAGGAACTCAAGAGAAAAAAAATGCACCCTGGACATTTCTCTTAGACTTTGCCCAAGGAAGCACTTTTATAGAGTTAATGAGCAATTTTATCTATACTGATTTATACAACGTGAAATATTCTCTCCTGCCCTAAAGCCATTGCGCACGAAACTTTAGAAGAGCCAAACCAGACTAGAAGTCACATAGCTTATTTCACAGTGTTAACAAGCCAAGCAGAATTCCCTTATCTTCACCATCACGGGTAATTAGTGGTGACCTGTCTACACACAGAAGAACTGCTTAATTCAGCTTTCCTGCACTCCTCAGCGCAGTCCTAAGAGGGGCATAACTGCCGCCGGTTTTCCTACGACGCAGCACAAACGTATCCTTTTGAGCTACAACCTGGTGTGAAACACTTTCTACTGCTTAATTTCCATACTTGCTTCTAGACCTGACAGATCCCCGTTCATGCAGCACTATCTATCTGAAGGACAGCACAAGATTTTGCAATAGAAATGCTCATATAAAGCCATTTAGCAACTGTCACCCTTCCTCGCTGCAGAAGACGACGGGGGAGGGCACAGCTCCACACTTCTCACCTCCAGCACTGCCGTGAGATCCCACAGGCAGCTGTGGGACGTTTGTTCTGTTTATTCAGGCCAGAATGAGCCAAGTATGCACTGAGACAAGACAAGGGAAAATAATGCACATCATGGGTGTGCTTGTCAAAAGGTTTCTCTCTCCCTGGAGTGAATAAGGATTTTTAACAGCAGTTCTCTCAAATACTTCAACTAGCAGAAACTCTGGATTCGGTTGCTTTAAACCCAACTACATTTCAAACAGTTCACCTGTACTGTTATCTCTTAAAGCTTCTCCAGGAAACTCCGTGTCCTCCTAATGAGTTCTTCATAATTACCTGTGGAAAAAAGACCCACCTAACTACACCCCTAACAGTCTTTTTCCTTCCTCTTCCGAGACCATGAGGAGACTGATGAGTAAGTGGGGCAGCTGCCTTGTAGCCCATCAACAATAAAGGGCCTGAGGGCTCTCCAGAGCCTCCCTCCTGTTAGTGGTCCTGCCTTGCAGCACCCAGGACGTGCAGTGTGCTGGTAGGAGAGGGTGCTGAGGCGAGCAGCAAGGTGCTTTGGAGCTGAGGTAAGGCGGTGGGTGACAGGAGTATTTTGATTAAAATTTTGATAGATGTGCTTAATTTTTTTGGACTGCCTTTGGACTCCACATGGTTTCTTTACCTGTGGTCAGACAGCTCGGTCTGCTCTGAAAAATAATAACATTTCTGGAAAGTAACATTCAGTTCTGGTTGCTGCACAGACAGATCACATGAGCTGTTTGCAGGCAAAGGAGAACACACCAGGCTGGCCATACGACCTGCCAGCCAGCGACAACTATCACTCATGTCAAGACAACTTCGTGTATTTGACCTTAAAAGAGTCTAAACTCAATACCAGGCTGTGGGGAGGGGGAAAAATGACTTCAATCCTGAGATGAAATAAACCAGAAGCTGACTTCTTAACCAAAGCCCTTCCCTGAAAAACAGGACTACTGCACACTCACAGCTCCACAGCCACTGCTGTTGGCTAATTGGTATGAAGCATTTTCTGTGCTTTTCACTGAACTCCAACACTGCTACCTTTCAGCTGTTCACCAAAGATATAATCAAACAGGGAATAACTATTCCTAGGTCTTGAATGCTAATGAAGGAAGAAGGCTGGGCATAAGGGAAGGGAGGGACATGCACAGCTTCAGAAGCAAACCTCACTGTTTAAATTGCCAGAACTCAAAAGGGATTGCTTTGAAGAAGCTCTGGACTGGAGGCACGAGTGATACACCGACCATTTATCTCACAGCACTGCATTCTGAAGCACCTACTGGAAGTCTGAGGCAGTTGCTCAGGTCAGCAAACACTGCCTTCCAATTTGCAACAGTACAGGACAGCTTACATTGCTGCAGCCAAAATCCCTGCTGAGACTGCGCCATGAAGACTCCTGCTCGAATTGTGGCTGCAGCGTGTGCTCAGCCCAGTGGCACAACAAACCTAGCTGCAGGACAGGAAACACCAGTGGCTAGGACGCTCATTTTGATCTTTAGCCTACTCTGTTCCTTGCCACCAAGCTGCTTTCTGCTATACTTTCCAGAATTTGCAACTTTCTAGGCAGAATTTACAGCTAAGGTTTAGCAGCTCCTCATTTCATAAATACATTGAAAGCTACTGGAGGTGTAGCAACTGAGCATATTCTTCTGTGAAAGCCTGAGCATGTGAACAGAAGCATGTGTGTGGACTCAGTTGCTTTGTGTAACTCGTGAATTGGCTCATCCCCTTCTATCATGGATTTTTAACTCAGTTTGTATCACTGCAAGCCACTGGTTGCTTGCTTCTTTTTTTACTGAGCAGTTGCCTTTGTTCCTCCTCTTTATCACATGGTGGAGAGGGAGCATAACCTCACCAAAGACTGAAATCCCCAGCTGCAGCCAGCAGCTCCAGCGAGGCACTTCACTCCCTGACATACCTGTCACTGCTGGTGAGAAATTTGAGCCTCCTCATCCTTAGGCTGAGAGAACACTGGGTTTTGTAAAGTTGTTTATTATACGGTAACAAGCTCCCTGAATGCACAAAGCAAACGCAGCACTTGTGTCATTTTTAGCAAGGCAACTGCAGCTCTGGACATCACAGTCTCTTGCACTGCGAGCAGCCTGGCCAGAATTATCACTGCGACATTCCTCTGTGAGTGCCAGGGGAAGATCCTGCACCACATCTGCACAACAGCAGGAGAAACATTCCACCTCGGCAGTGCAGCATCTCCCAGCCACTGCTGGGTACCACTTCCCAGGAAGGGCTCAATCCCCAGCTCTCTGCTCTAGCCTTGAGACAGCAATCCTTTACAGAATCACCATACAATACAGAAATTTAAAATAATTAGCAAACACAACTGCCCAAGTGATCTATTAAACCATTACACAAGGTAGCACCCTGCTTCTAAAGCCAGACAGAAAGCAGAAAAAGAAAAAAGTCTTTCAAGATTTGGCCAGGAGTTGACAGACATCACACATCCCACTGGTCTCCTGCAGCCTTGCCAGCTATCTCCGAGCACCAAGACACCACCTCAGGCCACCACAGTGGCAGCTGTGAGTGAAGACTGGCACTGGCTTGACATGTGTGAGCAAGCCCTGGCGAGCTGGCTCTGTGAGCTGACCGGTCACTCAGTCCCTCACACAGCATGATGCTGAGGAGTGCTGGCTGTCCTGATGCTCCCCTGCAACCACAGATGTGCTTTTGGAAACGTCAGTCTAACGTGGAGGGTGACACAATGTAATTATGGTGGATTTCATCTCCAGGAAGCAAACCACTCCCTTACAAGACTCCTGCAAGCAGAGCTGGTTTGCTGTGAAACAACCCCAGAACTGTTGTTCCCCACATTCTGAACCAAGGCAACAGGGCCTGCGTGCCCCTCTTCCTGAGATAAAGGTAACTCCCCTTTGGTGTTTCGTGCACCTGAATGACAGCTTTTCCATGGTGGGAAGAACTACACAGTGGTCCTGAGGGCTATCCAGCTCCACTGAGCATCTTCTCTGTGCCTAGGCTTCTATCACAAGAGTTACACTTCAGACAGTGTAACCATTCCAAGCAAAGCAGAACAAACAATACATTTTAAAGGGGGAAACGTTGTTGCTTCTGTGAATTAGAAAACAAAGGAACCACTCAGGTAAATAATAACAAAAAAAATTTCGAAAGTTATGTGAAACCAAGAGGAAATCCTGCCCTTGACAGATGACAGCTTAAGTGCAGGGAAATAAACTCTGGTCAGATTCAGCATCTCTCGGCTGTTTTCCTTCCACAAGCTCTATCTTTGGAAAAAGATGAAGGACAAGTTCTGTAAATTTTCTTGACAAGAGGGGAAAGGAGGAGGAAAAAAAAAGGAAGAAACTTTGCAATCCAGATGGGAATGTGGGAGGTGGCTGAGATAGCAGAAACTGTCTCAAAGCTGCACCTGCCTCAAATCAATGTGCTGCAATGTTATCTCAGGGCTCTCTCCCCCATTCCAGTCAAAGCACAGTGGCCCTGAGGATGGCACGGGTGACAGCCAAGCAGGACCTCAGGGACATCTGACAAATACGTGGGATAAAACCCGAATGAGAAAAAAATAACACCATCACCTGACTTGCACAAAGCACCTAGCAGACCTCAAGAACTGTGTCCTCTGTTAAGAACATTTCTTTTCAGCAGAAAATCTTGGTTCTTTCCTCTGAATCATGTATATGAGATGAGAGGAGTGTTGGTGGTTAAACATCCATTTCTAATCCTGCTTGTATCTTACCCACTATAACATTTTGTGACAGGCTTGAGACTTTTTGGGAGTTGTGAAGGCCAGGCACAATGTTCTCATGACCTTTGAACACCTGCTAGATTCCATAAAAGCCCTTCAATATTAACTTGCTCATACAAAGCCTCCTGTTTGTGCCTAAACAGCTGTAAGCTTTAGATGACAAGGGGGAGTAGGGGGAAATTGCGAATTCTTTGCTCGTTTCAAGCACAGGTTTCCCATTTAGCACATTTTTTAGCCCATTCCAGGGGGCTTACACTAAGGCTGGATAGATGTTGAGATTCACTTGAGCCCCAAGGGCCCACTCTGCCCTTTGTAAATTGGTCAGAAACCTCCTTGCTGTAGCTATCCCACAAACACCTTTTGGATTGTTTTGAAGCACCCCTTCACCCACACCTGTTATTAAACCAGGGAGAGCTGATTTGGAGACCCCTTTGTATTGCAAGCATGCAAACACCAGCAGTCACCCCTCTGGCCAACTGTGAGGGAGATTTGCAGAATGTCAGACAAATCCATTAGAAGAAAAGCCCACAAGCAACATAAAGCAGCAGATTAAACAACTAAATAAATAACGGCGACCCGCTTTGAATGTTAATGTTTGTTCTACCTGTGCACAGGGCGCTGGGGAGGAATCTCCTGCAGCCTGGCACCAGGGAGAGCAGCAGCTCAGTGAACGCTGCGTGGCCTTCACTGGAGGGATGAGAACAGATGCCAGCCGAGGACCTGCCTGGGGTTCACTTTGGGAAGAGCTGTCTCTACTCACAGAGGGGGTGTGGGGAGGAGAGAGCAGGGAGATGCTTTTCTGAGCACGCAGTGTATGACTGCGGCACCTTCCCGTGAGCCCTGGCAGCAGCCTAATGCCCTTCTGCTGGCACCTCCACGAGATCCATGGCCAGCACGCACTCAGACTGCAGTCAGCAAAACCTGCTCTCAGGGGTTGTCGAGACGTATCCTGTTCACCCTGCTGTCCTCTTCCCAGCTCGTCCTCAGGAATCCTGCCTGACCAGCGGCACCCTCTACCACACCACCACCAGCACCTTCCAAAAAGCCAAGGAAAGGAAAGGAAATCTACCCCTCTGTAGCAGTCACTTGTGCCATTACTGAGTGCAACAGTTTTTAGGAGCAATTTTGATCAACTGCCAGTCAGCCTAATTGATGGTGCTGAAATGCACTTCAGAGAGAAAAGGAAAGAACACTGCCTCAGCTCTGGAAGCTGAAGCAGTTGGTAGCAAGCACAGCTGAGATGAGGCAAGCAGTGAAGAAGCTGCAAGAAAAAAGACTGTCATGCTTGCCCTGATAGGAAAACACCAGTGGCAGGGAGGAGGAAGGGAAACAGGAGGGGTTTATTCCAATTCCCCTTAATGTCTCCAAATCCGCACTAAGAACGCCTCTGGATCTGCTGATTCTGGACCCTGCATTTACGATTTGATGCTTCTCAGCGCTGCTGTACTGCAGGGTGTGAGTTGCTGGCAAGTATTGACCAGGGAGAGCCCCCTTCCCAAAGCCTCTCTGGTACCTGGCAGGGCTGCCAGCTAGCAGGGCCAGGGGTAAATGGGTGCTCTGGCTGCTGTGGGAGCATGAGCCTTTCCCTGATTTATAGTTTAGAAAAGAAATATTTCAGGCAGGTAATGGCACATAAGGGTCTTGGCCTGAGTGTGAATTGCTCTGGAAAATCTGAACAATATCTTTTTGGCCACTTTCAAGTTATTTAAGTGACACAATAATTTACACCCACAGTTTTAGCTGGTGCATTTTCTTCACACGCAAGCGAGTTGTTTTTCCTACTAAGGGGAAAAAAAAAAAGATTAATAATTATACTGTAACGTAGACTAACTTCCCTGCTAAACTAAAAAGCATAAAACCTTTTTTCAGGCCACAAATGAAATTACACTGGGCTGAAGGCACAGGAACGCAAGAAAGAGCTTTAGCAGGAGGGATAACTGTAAGCAATGAGAACTCATTTTGAGTAATACACAGAAATCCTTTGTTTAGCCCTGTAGAAACATAGTTAGAAACACAATGTAAATCTTTTGTGGGAAAGTGCATTGATAAAAGTAACACATAAATTTAGCTTCGGCTCCTCTGTAAACGGATGAGACAACTGCTCTGCTTCACACCTTCCAAGGTACACAGGGGGAGGCAGCGGTGCCAGGGGGTCGGTGGCAGACGCGGCGCCGAGAACGACCGAGGCAAAGGGATGTCGAGTGCTGTGCAGGGAAGGGGTCAGCCTGGTACTGCAGGAGGATTTAGTCCTAAATATAGCAAGGGCTATCCTGGGAGACAAGAGTGGGCTGCCGGGAGTCTTAACGCCATATGAGCAGCTTTAGGTTTTGAGAACAATGATCGTGGCTAAGAGGCTGATTCCCTCAATATGGGCCAAATCCCGGCTACTGGCAAAAAGCCCAAGTGAACAGGTTTTGCCTGGGAGGAGGGGACAACCTAGTGTGGCGTTTGGGAGACTGGTATCTCGTTTCCAAACAACACAATATCTAGGAGATGCAGCAGGGAAGGTGGTATTTTTCACTCCTATGCATGCTTAGTACAGCTATGAGATGTAACCACTCAACACTTTGGCCAACACCCTGACACGTGCAGGGCTGCCTGCAGCTCCTCTTCCTGCTCTCTCCAGAGAAACTCCTGCCACAGAGCTGAGCTGTGCCATGGGGAGGAACACAGAGAATCCCTCACACAGAAGAAAGGGAAATTCTGCTGCATGGGGCAGTCTGTGGCCCATAGGAGATGGTGACAGAGCAGGATGCAGCCCTACAGGAACAAGCAGCATACAGCTTCTGAGTAAAAGTGGCTAGGCTGAGATAGGGACCACCAGCCCTGCTTGGATGCCTACCTAGAGAATATGTGCTGGATACATAAACAGCCTTCCATGCCATCAGGATTTTGGCTGTAAGATACCTACTGCTGCATCACCTTGGGCTGACTTTAAATGATTGAGCTCAAGCTCCTGGAGTCTACAAATGTGTATTGAAATCCTACAACTGTTTGCCAAGTAAACCCATCCCACCAGCATACAACATTCATACCTGCTGTGGGCTGAGAAGGGGAGATGTGAAACGCACTGCTGATCAATCTCCCCAGGAATGTTGTTTTTTTTTTTTTAAATTAGAAGGATGAACGCTTTAAGAGATAAACCCTTCAAAAAATTAAAGGCCACAGTGTACCTGCAGCACATGGGTTTGGCAGGTGTGGAACTGAGATTATCCATGAGAAGATATCCCATGAGAAGTGGACTCTTGGAGTCCTGGCTTCTTGAGTAGGAAGGGATGCACTTGCAAGTGCTTTCCCTCCCTGCTTGGGAGAAACAGAACAGTGTCAGCTGCTTCCTGACCAAAACACAAAGAGGAAATGCTCTTGCTCTGGATTTGACATGCAGTTGTTTCTTGCATTCAAGAAGCACAGCACACTACTGGCACAAGAGTCCCAAAGTCTGAATGCTGAATTGAATTTTTAAGCAAGCTGGAGACTTTCCCATGTAAAGCATTTAAAGGTATATTTTTGAGTTCTGAAATGTCATGCACATGAGGCAGTTATTGCTTGTGAACGAAGCTCTGGCCAGCTCTGCTGGCCAGCTTTGCAGGATCAACACCTCAAGTAATAGGCAGACTGTTGTCCTGTGGGAATATGCTAACTGTTCTTGTCAACTGTTCTTGTTTCCTGCTTTGTGCAGCATCAAGCATGCCAGCCAAAGTCTCCACCACCACTTACTTTCCTATTTTTGCTCCAGACACCTAATTGCTCTTCTGGGTGCATTTGTGGGGCTTGTTGGTTTTAGATTCTGCTTGGTGGCTGGTTGTTTTGTGAAACCCACAAGGGAAGGAGCATGTTTGTGTGTGTAACACACAGCAAGAGCAGGGCTTCATGTAAAGGCTGTTTCTACTGTCACTGTAACCCACATAAAGGGAAGGCAACCAGAGAGCAATGTCAGGAAAGATTTTCCCCTCCAGTCCCACAGAATCAGAGCCAAAGAAGGAGAAGAGAATAAAGGTCAAGTCTTCCTGCATTCCATAACCTTCCCAGGAAGGTCAAAAGCCTCCAGGAGGCCTGAACACCATCCATGTGTACATATGGATGCCGCATTGTTCCCCACAGCACAAGTGGCACATCTCTGAGCAGTGCTGGCTCAGGTGGACTGGAGCCCTGCTCTGAGGCAGAGACATGGCTCTAACCCGTGCCCCCTGGCTGACTGCCCACGCTGCCAACCAGCCCTGTGACCTTGATTCTCCACCCTCAGCCACCGTCCTTTACAGGCATGCACATAACTGGGGTGACGGAGTGAAACTTGAAGAAAATACACATAAGGTTTCTCCAGGTTCTTACATGAAATATGATACATGAGTGATGATTTTCACATTGCCCTTCCATGCTGTGCTTTTGCTGAAGACCTACAAAAGGTGTTCTGTATGCTCACTGAAGAGGCTCCTGGCATACACTCCTCTATCTGCTCGCTTTCACGTCTTGTGCATGCTTGAAAAGACAAAGTCAGTGGAAGAGAGATCACCCCTCATTCTCCCTTCTTGCTTGAAAATGACATTCCCCTTCTAAGATACCCTTGCTTACACTTGGAGTTTGTTTTTTGAATTCAACAGGATCCTGTCAAGTTCTGTCAACACTCCCAGCTTCCTCATGGGACCAGAATGCAAACTGAGGACCGATTGCTGATGAATCCTGCAAGGTCTTGTATCTCCATCACAGTCCAGAACAAACTGAATCAACACCTGGGGCAGCTGATAGCATGAACTGGGCCCAAATCTTAAAACTCAGATCAGATTTAAGGAGGAAATTTTTTACAATGAGGGTGGTGAAACGCTGGGACAGGCTGCCCAGAGAGGTGGTGGAGGCCTCACCCCTGGAAACATTCAAGGTCAGGCTGGATGGAGCTCTAAGCAACCTGATCTAGTTGAAGATGTCCCTGCTCACTGCAGGAGGGCTGGACTAGATGACCCTTAAAGGTCCCCTCCAACCCAAACTATTCTATGATTCTATGATTTAAATGTGGGCCAGGTACATTTCTGGTTTGAGCAGTCTGGAGTTTGGCATTATGGTCTAAATCTGCTCTGGAATTAGCCAAGGATCTGCACAGTACAGATAAAATCCTTAACTGAGCCTGGATTAGAACTGAATTTCCCTGAATCATCTTCACAGAAACAACAGCTGATTAGTTCAGGTAAGGGAATGCCAATCTAAAACTCGATTTTACTTATTAAAGAAGAAAAATAAACAAAGCACACAGGAAAGTAATTCCAAAGACAAACACATGGCTTACCTTACTCCAGTACACCTGGCTCTGAAGCCTACCACTAAATGCCCCTACAAGCAAACATTACTATCAGGAGACACAACAAATCCTTGTGGTACTAGTTCCCAATGCCAAGGGACTGAAGAAGAGATTAAAGATTTTCTGAAGGCAGGAAAACATTTCCAGGGAGGAAAGAAGATGCCTGAAGGTTGCAGGGTGGGGGAGCAGAAATGTTTAAAATCTAATAACGTGTCGTACAGATAAGCTGTAATTGTCACACTCGCAGCTCTGGGGTCCCATGTTGAAGATGAATTACTTTGGCTGTCAGCAGCTTCATTAGCCAAAAGAGGCCTTTCAGATGGACCCAAACCTATTGACTTCTCAGAGCTGTCTGTGTCTGCTTCATATTGCAGGGCCCCACACTGGTTGTTCAATGATGCTGATAACTCCTGTGGGAGCTTACATCCTGCTAAGTAGTTCACTGTTTAATTGAACTGACCTTTCCCGATGGTGCCCCTTGTATTAAAAGCTGCTTTACTCCCTAGTGAAAATGGTTTGATAATCATAATATTTTACTCAATGGAGAGTTGTTTTAAGAGCAGAAAATAATCATCTAAATTGGTAGGCTCTCCTCTGGAGGGGACCAGTGCTAAAATGACAAAAGGTGCTGCAGATGAAGAGAGCTGGCAGAGCTGACGACCAGGACAGAGCTGGGAGCAGGGGCTGTGCTGCTGGAGCCTGGGGGGTTCTGCTGGAACCAGCAGACTGCCTGGCTGGGGGAGGCTGGAGTACAGCACGCTCTGCTCGGAGCCGAGGAGAGCTGGCACAGCTCGAGCAGGGCACGGGGTGGGCAAGGGCACATGCAGGAGACAGGGCAAGAGAAGGCAGCTCCCAGCAAGCAGAGCAGGACTGCAGAGTGCAATGCCAGCAAGGGACACGTGACAGGGCAAATCTTAAGCTGAGACGGAGAAATGGCAAAACATTTCCCTCTACAATACAGGAAGCCATGTTAGAGAGGCCTGCCTCAAATAATAAACACACACCAAATTCAGGTTTGGATTAGCAGCCCTTTGAGCATGTTTGGAGCTGAGACTTTCAGTGTCACTTTCCTTAAACAGAGGAACCATTTGCCTTCAGAGCATGAGCAGCCTTGGGATGAAGCAGCCTTAGGTGAGAGGCATGTTTGTCAGGACCCCCCTTGTCTCCTCGTTTTCTTCTAGGCCAGTTGTCTTACCAGATGGTGGTGCAGCATCAGGGAGAGCACTTTGGGGCTGGGAGCCAGGGCTGTGCAAACAAGCACATCCATGCAGACTGTTAAGCACCTGATAACAGATAGTGCTTTGCCTCCAGCTCCCAGTTCTGACACGCTGGGTAGCCTGGAGGCTGCTGGTGCTGCTGCACCTTCCCCTGCCCAGGTGCAGCCACGGCTCCGCTCCCAGCGCTGGCGGGGCAGACCTGGCACTTCCAGGGGCAGCATAAGGGCTAGAGTGCCACACCACCTTCTCCTATTTTGCCATTGCAGGACAGCAATTTCATTTTCTCAGTTCAGCCAACCCATTTCTTTCCTCTTAGTCTTAGCATCTCAGAGCTGCAGGCATTCAAAGAACGTGCTGTTCAGTAAGCTAAATTTTTTCTTGTTCTTTATTCACAAGGACATTTCAGTTGTTTTCCTCTTTCTGTTAAAGCTATGCAGGACAGGACAACACTCATATTTTCCCTCCCACAGTGTGGTGTTTTGACTAGTTGTGTGTGGTTGCGTCCCTAGGAATGTGGGATGTGTGGGAGCTCTCATGGGCTCCTGGTGCCAGGGTGCTGTGATAAGGCAGCTGGGCTACAACCTGCTGTAGACTGTGGACAACAGAGCCCCTGAGGTGGCAGGGCCAACATGGGGGAGGTGCCAGGACAGTACCCAGGAGATTCAGAGCTCACTGTGGGGACCTACATTGGCTCCTGTGAAGTGGATGTGCAAACAAAAATGTCCTCTCTCAGGAATGAGCCAGGAACAGCCAACACTGCTCCAGCTCTGCCAGGGCACTGCACTCTTCAGCAGCATCCTGTTTCCCCCCAGTTTTGTTAGGCAGCCTTCTTAGCTATCTGGTCAAGCTGTCAGAAACAGCTTGCTTGCCCTTTGAAGAGCTATCACAAGTCATAAAATGGCTTAATTTGGAAGGGACCCTTGAGATCATCTAATCCAAGCTCCCTGCCAGGGGCAGGGACACCTCTCAACTAGACTAGGTTGTTCAAGGCCTCATCCAACCTGGCCTTGAACACCTCCAGGGAGAGGGCATCCACAACCTCTCTGGGCAATCTATTCCAGAGTCTCTTCACCCTCGTACTGAAGAACTTCTTCCACTGCACAAGAAGGTAACTGGGTTCACCTTCCACAGTGCTCCATCCTCTCCTGGCACAGAGAGTCTCCAAGAGGACCACGGCTGCACCTGAAGGTCTACCTTTACCTCATACTTCTATGTCTGTGAACCAAAACAGATGAGCTGAGAACATGTCTCAGCATAAAAATCCTCTGAATTAAAATTAACCCAAGAAGCTAAAATTGCAGTCTAACTGCAAGAGCTTGATTTCATCACTCCCCTTTGAATGGCAATTACATTGTGAACTGATCAGTCCGAGCCTAAAATCCTCCCTGTCGTCTTCTGATTAAATACTCATTGTCCAAACATCCATCTTATTCTCAGTACTTCTACTTATCAATTTAATCAATTCCCCCATTATTCACCTATCTGTTTTAACCTGCATTTTGCCATCATCATTTTTTTTCAGGTGATGCAAATTTGCAGAAACTCTTGTTCACTAGAACTGCAAAGCCAAAAAATACACCTTAGCCAGAATGTCTTCATAATCCTGCGTTGCTCAGCTTTAAAAAGAACATTTAAGTTGCCTGATATTCACAAGGGATTGCCTTGAAACTTTGCATACTTTCCTCCTATGCTGGCCCCAAGGAGCAAGATCGCATGCAGGAAAATACAGTATTTGATGCTGGTTTGAAAAATTCATTGCCTAACCTTGTATACGTGGTCCACAACATCTCCCCTGAGATGGAAATATTTTGTTAGCAGAGTATTTTGAAGAACTGCCTTTGAAGGCCAATTTAAAGAAAATATCAGAACAAGGACTCTTTTCGTTTGCTGTTGGTTTTACTACATGCTTTTGATAAAAATGATTATGAGGAGGATATCTTTTAATTGTGTCCCTGGTAATATTTGCCAAACGATCCCTTCCTCCTTTTTCTTTTTTAGCCTTTATAAAATGACATTTTCACTTTCGCAGAAGGTTATGCAACTTTATCCTTGCTTGTAGCAGTTTTTCTCAAATTATCTGTTTTCCTAAAGGCATTTTCTGTGTATCATTTATCTGCAGAATTTCCCTGATAAATCTGGGGCCCTGAGGAGGGAAGGATTAAGCTCACTGCATTGCCTACTGTCCTATCATTATTCTAAGATACTGTCTGGTGGACAAGTTTCTAGCTGTGTTGGAGGGAGCTGCTGCATTTGGGGTTTGGTGGAGGGGAGGGATATAATTAGCTATAAATAAAGAAATTATTTTTAAAAGTGTATGAACCAGGATTTTGAGAGGCTATCAGCCATTCTGCTGTAAATATGCCAGATTTTGGTGACAGGGAGTACAGAGAACTGAACTTTATAGCATTCTCTCATCTTTGCTTTCTCTGAGACATGGCTCCAGCTCGCTGCACCTTTCAGACTTGTAAATTTTGGAACATTTGTTCCCAGGGGAGCATTAGACTGTTATAACTGATAGATTCAAAGAAAATATCATTCACACAGCTTGAATAGATATCCTCAAAGTCACTGCCAACTGTGCATCTACTTTTTCTTACGAGTAAGCAGTGACAATGGCATATTGGAATATCACAGGAAAACTAATGAGTTTTATTAGCAATAGTTCCATAAAATCAAAGACTAACCTGTGCATCTTCATATGTATATCTCCCTGGGTCTTTGACATTTTGGCTTGTTTTCTCATAGCTGTGGGAATCCAGGTTGATAGCACTTTGGGCCCCAGGAGCTAGAAACTCTTGCCAGATTTCTTCCACTCTGGTGGTTACATCCTGTAGAGGTTGTTTCTTGAGATCTTGGACGGCCAACCAAAACCTGTACTAGGCAAAAATTAAAAGGGGAGAAAAGAGAAAAGAAGAGAAATCCAGGTAAGACTTTGTAGATAAGCCTGGGCAGAGTCCCCAAAGCGAGATGCACAGCCTAAACCTGCTGCATTCACAGAAGACTCTCCATTTAGCAAGACCTCAGGGGAGGTGTGGTACACTTTCCACCAAACCCTCACATTGTGGCTCAGACCAGAGCGGTGACTTTAGGAAGTGATGTGTTTTTATTCCAGCTGCCCCTGCAGGAGTGTGATGTCAGACAGGCAGATAGGCCCCCTCCAGAGCCCTGCAGCTGGAGCAGGGGAGCAGGTTCTGCCTCCCACAGCCTTGCTGCAACCTGCTGGTCATTCCTGCCTCCCGGACCGCTTTGTCTGGAGGGGAGGCAAGATGCAGAGCAAACTTCACAGTCAAATGATTTCCATGGTGAAGCTGTAGCAATGGCACTTAAGAGAACTATGAGGTTGTGTTGTTGGGTCTTTTTTGACTTGTAAGCTGACCAGCATCCTGATGGATGCCATGAGAAGAGATTAATCTTCTCGTGGCCATACTCCAACTTTACAAGGATATTTTCTTGACTGGACCACACTGACGGACTAAAATAAGTTCATAAGCATTGAGAAGATAATCTTTTCAATGGCTAAGGGCATAATCCACATCTCAATCTGTGAAACCAAACAACACAGAGTATTTTTGCAAGAGTAACATGAATTGTCTGTTACCTTAGGAAAAAAAAAAGAAAGGGTGGTGCTGGTTTTATTTCTCATTAACAGAAAAATGTTCTTTCAGGTGATTAATTCAGAAGATGCATGCCCCTCAGTAGCATCTTGTTTTGGTCAACTCTATCTTCTAGCAAGAAGATAGCCCCTGTGGCCTCTGCCCCGGGGACCCAGGTCCTGCCATCTGGTTGAACAGGTACAATAGTGTTCTGCAAGGAGAAACATGAGGGCTACAGAGCAAACAGGTACAGAAGGGACCTTCACAGCCACCTGCAACAACCAGCTCTTTCCTACCTTGTGGCAAAGGAGCCCATGGCCCAGGACAAGGAGAGCAGGGCTCACCTTGCCCATCCCTGCCCTGCACCACTGTTGCACACCTGGCTCTGCTCTCAGACCATGCAGTAGGGACAGGATTTGTCCGAGTCACAGCTTGTTCAAGGCACCTGCAAGAGCTGCACAACTTAGAAATCCTTTGTCACCCCCTTATCAGTATGGGAGACTACTAAATAAATGAGTTCAACTTTAACCGGAAGCCTGATTTCCCACCCCACATAATTCAGTGGTGTCAGCCTGATGCCACTATGGCAAATATTCCCCCATAGTGGAAGGAGGAAGATAGTCTCTCCCAGAACAAAATCTCATTGGCAGTGAAGGTGGATGGAGGAGCCAGCAGCCTGGTGACTCCTGAGCTGGTTTTGACTCTCGCTTCCTCATCAGTAACTACCCCAGAAACATAATCAAATGAGACCACCAACTAATTTAGCTTAGTCTCCTACCTGCAATGGAGGGAAACGGCCAGTTTGGGGAAAAAAACCAAACATCTGCACTGTGTGCAAGTTCAGTCTAAATCCTCCTTGCCTGTCCCCTGTTCCTGCCCTGCCAGGCAGCCCTGTGGGGTGAAGATGCTCCCCACACCCATGCCTCTAATATCAGCAGATCATGGGTGAAGGCACACATCTCTTGCTTCACTGCTGCTAAGCCAGCCCCATCTTGTGCTCCCCCTGTTGCTACTGTCCCTCTGTTTCACCCAAATAATGTGCTTAATCCAGCCATGAAGCCTGTGAAACATAGCAGGAGGCTGCGTCACTACACCAGCACCTGCAGAGTCCCATACTGGTGGTGTTTACACAGTTCTGTTCCATTTTATAAACTGAAATAGAGTATTTGGGGTTGGTAAAGAGGCGTGAGTGGTTTGTCCTTTCCATCTTCAAGATAGAACGTGTGCCTGACCTCCTGCCTCATTATTTGAAGCACAAGTGACACCCTCACTTATCACAGGCGTGCAGAGAGTGGAAGGGTGGCACTCCCTGCACAACGATCTGATGCCATATGTGGCTTTCTTTACTTTGACAATATTTTATCATTCAATTTCAGATGGGATGGGAACACGTGAATGCAGAGAAGGCATGAAGAGAAAAGATGCTAATCATTCCAGAGTAGCTGGGACACTTCAGACAAGCACTTGGCTAGAGAGAACATTTTCTGCTGGCTTATCTTCTGCCCCTGGAGCCGGGGAGGCGGGCTGGGAAAGCACGCTCATGAGAGAACCGGGCGCGCTGTGAAGTGACAGCTTGCCAGAACAGGAGCACCATCCATTTTAATAACCATTTGGCTCAATCTGAAAACCAACCAACCAGACCAACCTGACACTAACAAGAACGAGCTCTTTTTACTGCAAGCGTTTGTGAATTCATGCCCAAGGCTGGATGTCCTCTTCAAGGCAAAGGGGAGTTTTGTCTTGGTAAAAATTTCAAAGCTATTCGCTATAGCTGGTAACTGAAAATCAAGGAACATCAAAGAGGGGTACCCAGCCCCGCAGCCTCAACTCCAAGGCAAATTCTCTGCCATGAGGAATCATCCTGAAGCTAATGCATAAGCAGGGCTTCCTCTGCGATTTAAAGAGCACTTACAAGCAGGTATTTCTGCCTAGGAAAGGGGCAGGCACACGATGGCTGTGCTGGAATTTGCTCTCCATTCTAAAGTGCAAATGCACTCCCCAAGTCAGTCCCACAATTTCTAAAGCACAAGCCCAGGCCCACATTCGCAAGGAGCCAGGAGAAGATCCTTCATTGCTTCCTCCCTTTCTCTGGGAGGCAGATCTCCAGTGAACAACTCTTACACGGGGCAGGGGAGGAGGGAAATATCCTCATGTGTCCTCTCCGCAGGTGCCTTATAAGCAAAGCAGGACTGGCACCGAGACCGCGCGCCAGGAGGACGTCAGCACTGATCCCAGGCTCTTTGCCCGTTATGAAACAGCATGGAAGATCTGGAGAAGCCTGATAAAAGAATGTCCTGAACTGTTGTCAGAAGCATAAACCATTCCAGCCTCATCCAGCTTGTAATTAAGCTGCTGTCACTTGCAGCAGATATCCCATAATGGCGCTTTATCCTGCTCAGCCCCCTCAAGGCACAGAGAGCTCCCGGGCCTCGGTGCGGCTGCTCTGCCTCCCGGCAGGGCACCACAAAGGTGCTCGGGCACTGCAGGCTGCTGTTCACAGATGCCCCTCGATGAAAAGACTGCTGGTGGAAGGAGATGGAGCTTTCTGAGATACGCTGTATAACAAAAATCAATTTAAAAACCTGACCAAGAAGCTAAACATGGATGACTCCAGAGGCTGAGTAATGACTATCAACATAAAGACAGTGCTACATCCCTGTCTTGAGGGAAGACACGACACCCCTGGTTTGACAGTGGCATCACTGAGTGGCTATCTGGGTTCGGAATACGATCACAGTCCTCTCCTCGCCTCGGTGCCCCCACGTAAGTATCTGGTGCACCTCTTGTCACACATCTCGCACCATTCACAATCTTGTTCCTGCTTCCTTTCACCAGAAGAAATATCATTTTAACATCACACTTGAGAGGAGAAATGAAGGAAAGTAATAGGTACAAATCAACATGCAGCTCAGACAGGGGAAATATTGACATCTTCATGTGCTTAGTGGCCAGTTCATTGGTATCGTAAGCTTGGGATGGTGGAAACCTGCAGGAATCTGTCCTCCACGGGGCATGCTGGGGGTAGATGCCTCAGTGAGGCTGTCTGCTAAGGGCACAGTCCTTCAAAAACACACTTCCAAGGAGACCACGGTGTCGGTGGGAACGAAGCTCCTCACCGCTCAGTCCGCCCTCCCTCCCCTCTCCCCTCCCGCGCCGCGCACCCCACGTCCCGCG
>NW_008631628.1:0-8258 GCF_000691845.1 Merops nubicus
GTGTCCAAGGCAGAAACAGTCTAAACCTGGAAACATTTGAGGTGTGGTTGTATGGTGGCCTGAGGAACCAGACCAGGTTGAAGATGTCCCTGCTTATTGCAGTGGGGTCGGACTAGATGACCTTTAAAAGTCCCTTCCAACCCAAACCACTCTGTGAATCTATGACCACTAAGAAAACGCCAGAAATCAGAAATAAGAGACAGACCTTTCTACAGGCAGGGCTCAAAAAGCCCTGCTAACTCAGAGCTGATCACAGTATCTCTTACAGTAGGTGCGACAAGGATCTGTGCGGGGAACTCTGCTGCCCAGGTACATAACTGAATTTAAAATTAAGTTTAAATCAAGAATTCTGACATTGTTGCTGTGTGGTCTCTGTGGTGTTTTGAGGTTATTGTTTCCTGAGTCAGATAGATGAAGACAGTTTACAGTGCATTCATTAATAGTTTATACCTGTTTTTTTAGAGAGTATACAAGGCATAATTCAGGAAGAGACTGGAGAAGGACATGTGGGAGTGCTCTCCTTAGAGAGATCCCTGTCATAAGAAAAGTTCAGGAGGTGATAGCAAAGAGGAAAAGAAAAAAAAAAAAAAATTTGAAATGCTTTGGAAGGAATTATGATGTTGAGCAGGAAGCCAAGATAATGTTTGCAGAAAAATTACCACAGTGCAATATTTTTGTCAGTATCAGTGTTTCAATATTTGATGGAGTGAAAAAATGGTAAATTTGGGAAAAGATACTGAACAGAAAGACACCTGTTAATCTTTGAAACACGGTATAGATAAATGGGCTCACTTTAAAATATCTTAACACTTCTGAGTAGAAACTCCATGAGTGCTTTAGAGAGGTCAATATTATAACTTTGAAATGTCATGGAGAGACTGAGCAAATTCCAGCCCATAACACAGTGGTAAGCTTAGCTCATGCCCGTGGGCAGTCCTCATTTATGCCAGAACATAGTGATAGAAGATCAGGAGTGTCTTGCAGTCAGTGGTAGGCTTTCTTTGTCCTGAAGCTATTAAGGTAAATAGGGTGAACAGATGTGTCAATAGGCTCCAGGTGTGTCAAGGCTCTTGACTCTGGAAGCAATTAAAAAATTAAATGAAAGAAAAAAAAAAGTTTACATTTCTTAGATCCTATTTCAAATCAACAGAAAAGAAAAGCCTCCTTTTTGCCTCTGGTACATGAAGAGTTTGATCAGGTCTCTGTGAATGGTTGTTCCCACTTATGTGCTTTTCAATTGAGACCTGCACCTGCACAGGTCTTTATCAGTGCAGAAAGGAGTTAATTGAAGTATCTTTGACCCACTGTACTGCCCTGGATGCTGGGTGCTGTGTAAGGTGGGATGGATCATCTGTCAGAGATCACCATGCGGGAGGTACCAGCCAGCCTGTTCCTGCAAGGATTTGTCTCATTCCTGCGGCTGCGTGGGAGGGTGGCCAGACCACAGGATACGCAATGAGACAGAGGGTCATTATAAGTGCAGGCCAGGTTTTCAACACAGAAGAAGAAATACTGTGGAAGAAAAAGACTATTTCTGCTTCCTTGATTTCTTAACTAGTCCAAATTACATTAGGCAAATTAAATTCCTCGCCATCTTCCCTCCCCATGCCAATATCTGAAAGAAAGCAGTCTGTCCATAGAAAGGAAGTTAGTAATGCTTGACAGTTAACTGCTATGATGGACACTGTGCCTTCCAGCTTCAGAGAGGAAATATTCCCAGTCCCCAAATGCTCAAGACTTCAAATCAAAAACAAAACAAAACAAAACAAAACAAACAAACAACACCAAAAAAACCCCCCACAAAACCAAAGGGTAAAGATAGCCAATCTGGTACGTGTACCAATCCCACCATTCCAAGATTCTCAACATTTCATAGATCTCATCTGAACAGCAATTGTCAGCATATGGTTCAGCACATAGCTCAGCACAGCCAGAAGAAAACCTTAACAGGTCCTTGTGGTTAACACTAGGAACTTGATTTTGTAAACACTGATTTTATGCCAGCACCTTTATGCATTAGAAAAAAAAATAATGCTTTAAATTTCATAGGTGTGACGTCATGTCTTTGCAAAAAAACCTGATACTTGAGAGTTGCCTTTTTAGCTGCCAGTTAAGGTGTGTACATGAGCTACAAGTTTGAGGAAGTTTAGAAGCAATTATAGACAAATTAATTTCTCATTCAAACAGTGCTAAAAGCATCTTAACTGTTCTGAAGTGAAAAAGACCTTGTAGGCTCTGGAGTCTGTTTTTTAATATTTAGAGACACTAGCATATTTCTGAAAACAAGAAGATCCAACTAAATTAAAAAGTCTTAAGACTCTTCTGGCAATTTTCTTCAAAATATGTAGCCTTTTCCAGATAATAAAATCTGTCTTAATGTTAGGAAACATGTACCATGGATGTTGCTAGCAGAGTGAAGTGTGCTTATTTGTTTTTCCCCTCCAGAATTCTCCGGGCTTCCTTCAAAGACAGTAAAAAAATATAAACAGAAATTGTGCAGTTTTTACCTCAAAATTACTGTGTCTGAAGTATTCTTAAAAATGAAGGGACTGAGCCATCCATACAAAAGATGGAAAGTTGATCCTGAAAATACTGTTCAGTCAGAAGATTTACAATGTCCTTTTAGGAGATGAAGCAATGTGGCCCTAGGTGAGGACAGCTACCATTGCCTCTCACAAACAAGTCACAGCCTTTTTGCTTTCAGGTCCTGTTCTTCATTTCTGTTATTATGCTGGAATGGTGGCATCTCACATGGCTAGACCAAGCGATGAAGTTCAAGCCCTAGCTCAGGAGTAGGAGCACTTTTCTTTTAATTCTCACACTGTTATTGCTTCTGCAAAACTTCCCCCAACTTCCTCGAGTTCATAGCCTTCCATCTGCTCCAGTTTGGTCTGTCGCTGGAGGCAGATGACATTAAATGCATGAACACATGGAGATGGAACCACGAAAAGAAAGACAAATAAAAAGACCAAATTGGATCCTTAAAAAAAATTTTAAAAAACGTTGTAAAGTGGGACCTCCTGCCTGCAGGTGGAGTCCTAGGGTAAACTAATTCTGGGTCCTTACTGGACCTCAGTTGCTGCATTTGGATCATGCTGCTCATTTGTGGCTGGAGTATTTTTGACCACCAGTGAGGTGGACATGGAAATGGTTTCTATGGTAATTATCCATCTCTGAGAAGTCTGGCAGCTGAAAGGCCAAAGAGAGGTATTCAGAAAGCTAAATCGTTATTTGAAAAGCATTGAACAGGACAGGACCTGGAAAATTGTTTATCTGATAAAGCCACTGCACAGCCTGGGTTATCTTCTTCCGTAAAACTATGGACAAACTGTGTAATGCAACCAATAAAATTTATATGCCTACTTGAAATAAAGTGATCAAGTTTATTGCACAAATCATCCATAATGATACCCCAAAATGCTTTTGTTAACTGGGTGCAGTAACCACCGCCTGTACTAGTGAGAGGAACATCTAAAGGAGAGTGATGCTCTGGAGATCATCTTTCAGATTTTCTCATCAAACGAGTCAATTTATAAAGTCCAAATGTATATTAAACATAATTTTACTAGTCAGGTGTTCTAAACTTCTTTGAAAACTTAAAAAATATTCAAATTTTTACAACCCTGAGTTTATTTGTCATGAGCAGGAATAAAATTTCTATATGTGCATCAACATAATGATGGATTAATTCAAGCACAGGGGTATAATGTCTACAGGGGAGATATCAGTTACTAGGTGGTCTAGTGCTATGGCTGCTACTCTTTCCAGAGAGATTTATAGGGGAGATTTAATTGAGATTTTGAAAGAGAAAGAAATGTTCTTTATTCTCCAAGCAAATGGTAATAATGAATTAGTGTTTTGTGGAACATCAGTGTTGTAATTTTCTTACATCTCTTCTTAAATGTATTTCTCCTTATAATGAAATGGCTTAATCATAAGCAAATATATTTAGCTCAAACACAAAACTGGTTAATTCTTAGGATGGTAAGAGAAGACATTATTTTGTATTGCTTCTTAGTGAAACTAAGTATTAGTTATTAAAATTTTATATTAGAAAGGACCAAACGTTGCCCCTGTTACTCTGTTAACAGGAAGACAGAGAACTTGTAGGAAAAAAGTGTACATTCAAATAAAATAATTTCTTAGAACAATTGTGTCAGAAAAAAACCACGCCTTGTTTATTTACAATTCTATTATTTTCAATTACTAAGTACAGAGAGACATGAGACCTGCACAAAATCCCATTTCCATTTCTAAAAGCCTGTATCAATACCTTTAGTTAAATATATGACTTGACAAATGAAAACTATATGTCACCCAAGCCTAGAAATAAATAAATATTTACAAAACCAACCAACCAACCAGATTTTCTTTTCACTACTTTCTTTTGAGTTTTAATAAATGATGCTAAAATTCTTCTGCCGTTCTAAATCACATTATCTAGACTATGGGTATTTTTCCTTATTGTAAGGCTGTCAAGATAGATTTGTTTCATTCAGTTCCAAGGCTATTCAAAGGTTTTCTTTTGACAGAAAATGCAGAAATCAAATGCAAATGAAAAGGACACTGGGGAAAGCCCATGCAGAACTGGAACTTTGGCAGGTGGTGCAGCACAAGAATGACAAACATTGTATCATGTAAAACTGAAAAGCATAATGCTCCTGGTCCACTAAGAAATGTTAACAAAATAGCAAATATTATAACTTCAGGAAGATAAATAATAGCTCAAGAATAATGTTTCTGTAGTTAATATCCAACTATCTGCTAAATAATTTAATGCTAACCAGCATAAAATAAACCTATTAGTTGATTTACAGTATCTGTGGGGGTCAATTCTAGAAATCACTGAGCAAAATCTGCTCAGTGCCAATTTAGAGAGCAGCCTCCATGAAAAAACAGCAGATTTCCAGGCAGCTCTGTCTAACGCAGTATAGCTTGAGCTCAGGTTCAGTCTGGGCACTGCAGTGCTTTTAAATTTGTGAGCTATACAACCCACTGGTCATGTAAGAGGCAGCAGCTGCTGTTCCAAAACTAGCCTGCCTTTGCTGGCAGGTTTCCAAACAGCATCCAGCATAGAATGATCTAAGGATCAGAAGTTTGCTCCCAGGAGGGGCATCCTGGGAATACATCAAACTGTATTTTGGACAACCTTTCCTGTCTGAAGACAGTCAAGTGATTCAGCCACATGTCTTGTGAGGGTAAACAGAGAAATATGCTGAGAAAAAAAGAAAGTTGCTTATGTTCAGGACAGTCTGAAATCTGTGTCTGCTAACCAGAAAGTAACTTCTTAGGCTAGAACAAGCTGTTAAGAGCTTATGTTATGTCCCATAACAATTTTATTTTTTTTTTCCGTAAACTGGAGTGTTAGCAGCCGAACTCACATGTTGTCTTATGCGGAGAATCAAAAGTCCTAGCAAAAATCAAAGAAGTTGTTTCAACCGTCCAACCCAAAGCTGTTGTACTTGCATAATATTTAGAATTAGAAAAATCTAATTCCTCTTTTGTAAGAATTAGGATTAATACGGAGATTGGGCAAACCTTAAGGTACCCACAGAGTAATCAAGGTAAAACAAAAAACTTCCCCTCTGCAAAATACTGGCATTTCAGAGCATAAATAATTGCTGAGGCAGTTGTAATACTGCTTGTGATGGCTTTTCAGTGCTGTTTACAAATTAACAGATTTGTTAACAAATTATCACCTGATAGCTGCCAGCAGACCAAGTGTTAGCATAAAATACACAAAGTATCTTATTTACCCTGTGGAGCATCTATGAAGGGCATGAGCTTTCAGCTCTGTAAATAGCTGAAAAATGTCCACAGTTCCCTATTAGGTTGAACTTGCTCAAAGTGAGAGTCAGCAAGTGTCTGCTGAAGTGTTTAACCTTTGTTTCTTAGTATCGTATTGTGTAAGAGTAAAATAAGTAAGAATTTTACATATGGCCAGGCAGCAATGTCAGCAATGACTTAGCAGCCCTTGAACAACAGCTGTGTGCCATCAACACCCAGCACTTTGGCTGAAGATGCTCTTGTGTTCCTGAAGGGATGATGTCCCAGAGCATATACTTACTATAATAATGATTCATTGCTGGTTCAGCAGCAGTGTGCAGTAATAAAAATACACTAGAGCTAGTAAGCTAGAAAGATTTTGGTTTTGTCTCTCTGGCTGCCCATGACTTCCCACATTCCTGTGACCCACCGGCATCTCAGCATTGCTGCCATTGCTTCCCACAGGGAGAGGACCAAGCAGTCTCAGCATTTCTGTGTTTCCACAATAAATGGTCTTCTCTTTTTTATTTCCTGACATGAAGACAAGTTGGCAATGGCTGCGTCTTTGAAAAGTGTTGGCTCAACAGCTTGCCTGCCTACAATGCACCTTCTTATTGTAGTTGCTTTCTGCTTCCTTCTTAAACCAGCTGATCCACTGGACTGGGCTCATTTCAGCACTGTTATTTCCAGTGCCTGGCAGCACAGCAGATGTTGGCTAATTCAGCAAGTCCCTAGCTGATTTTTCCAGATTTCAGGCTTTGCTCTATCACTTCAGTTATTCCCTCCTCCTGACATAAACTGCGTATCCATCTTTAGCTTGATCACGTTTTGCTGTTTGGGGTCTGGCATATGGTCATCTCAAGAGTAAATGCTGTGACTTGTAGAAAGTACTAAGGAGGACTGAACCAGGCCACTGCACTGATCAGTGTGCCCATGGTAACGTCACTAACTATTTCACAAGAAGGCACAGGTGTCTCTGAGCACTTGCATCCTGGGGGGCGAAAGTCACTGTGTCTTTGTGGCTGCAAAGTGTGTGTTCCTGGAAGACAACCATGGTTCATCCCTGCCATCCAGGCTGTGCAGGATATGGGTTTGGTGGTGCATGGAACAGAGCAGAAGGTACCCTTGGGAAACTGATGTAGCCCTGGAGATACTCCTCACGGCCAGGCAGAAACACACCCTGCTCTTTCAACTGCCAGGGTAATAGGGGGTTGGGATATTCTCCCTCTTTGAGCTCTGAGAACACCCCAAGGACGCCTTTGATAGAGGCCATGGCAATAACCGCCTGAAAATAACCTTGAAACACCTACAGAGCCCCAGCAACTTGCTGTTGCATCTTTAGCAGTTCTACAAGAAATTCTGTGTGTAGGAGTGGTTTTACAGCAAGATGGATTTTCTGCTGAAAATCCTCAGGGAGACAAGGCAAAGGGAATTTTAATTTTAAATAGAAAGGTGAACGTAACATTATTCTTTTGGAGAAAAGAACTATTCATAAAGGCTGCAGAAGTCCAAATGTACCTTTTAAAGGTCTCCTGTAGGAATAAGAAAATGGATTACCTTCTTTTCTTATATGTGGAACTTATTGCACATTTCTGGAAAAAGGGTAGAATTCAATCTGTATAGCCCATTACTTCTAGCAGCTTGCAGATGACCGATTAACAAGGAATACTGGAATACATGGATATTCAAAAGCAAACCAAATGTGAATGGCAAGGAATGCCACAGTCTCAGGGTTTTTTTTTTATTTTTTCCCCCTCCATTTGTTTTTTGCTTGACAAAGCATTGAAAGAACAAGATCTTTGAAAAAGTTAACATACACCCCAGCCTGAAGATAAGGCTTGCTTATCTTCTGTATCTGTGTAATGATCCTCTCCAGAGACTTGCAAAGAAGACAACAAACAAAATGAAACAAAAGTACCTAGAAGGGGGTGGGATCTTGTGGGTTGTCTAGACCAACCTCCTCCTCCAAACAGTATCAGATGTGAGATCAGATGAGGTCAGGCCTTTGTCCAGATAAAGTTTGGAAGTCTCCAAGGAGAGAGGTGGTATCACCTCCCTGTGCTGTTCCTGTGAGGAAAAAAGGTTTCTCTTCCTCCAGCCCCTCTGGCCTGGCTCAGCTTGCTGCATGCCAGGACTCAGAGTCGCTCCCAACTCCTCTGGCATCAGTGCCGGGGCTCTGACTGCCCCGGGGCAGGGCTGCCCTTTGCCCCTGCACAACTGCCTGGGACCCCACTGGACCTTTCCTTGCCCCTCTATATGGCAGCCCTGCCCTTGAGCATACTGACTGGTCTGCTCCCAGTTGGTGTCACCTGCAAGTATCCAACGTTTGCCAGGAGTGCTATGTCAGCTGTGTTTTGTGTTTGTTTTTTTTGTTTGTTTGGGGTTTTTTTTGAGTGTTTAATGAAATACAGTTGAGCCTAAAAAACTTTTCCAGAAATCTGCAGGAAAAGAAGAAAACAGAAATAAAAAAAAAAAAAAAAAAAAAAAAAAAA
>NW_008631628.1:8289-12055 GCF_000691845.1 Merops nubicus
AAAAAAAAAAAGAGAAGAAAAAGGTAAAGCAAGTCACTCCTTAAACACTTCATTTAGGACCAATTGCCTACTGACAACTGTGGTGGTAGAATTCTGAAACTTTGTGTATTTCAGACAGAATCTACGCAAGGAATATCAGAAAAAAACCCAGGGGACTAGATCTCTACCCACGGTAAACTAAAGGCAGCTCAATTATGTTGAATTTGTTTATGCTATGGCAGTGGCTCCAAAAAAGTTTGTGAAACTTTGGAAATTTTCTTCCATCTCCTAAATAAGCAAATCTGCTGCAAGCTGGCATTTCTAATTTCAAATTAACATTCCTAACAATCCTCACTCCCCCAAGAGGTTCGAGAGATCTTGTGAGAGGAATTGCTGGAGCTATTCAGAATTTCAGGAGGGAAAAACATGCAGACCCATAGACTAGTCTGGATGGAAAAAGATCACTAGAAAACTCTCCTCCAGCCTCCTGTACAAGGCTAAGTTACCTTCATTGCCTGGTCAGTCTGATGATTTTTCAAAGCTCCCAAGGAGGGAAATTGCACTTTCTCAGCATTGTGCTCCACTGCTTCAGCATCCTCATGGCAAATTATTTTTCCTTTGTGTCTAGCAGAAATTTCCTCTACTGTGACTTTTTACAGTTGCCTTTGCTATACACTGCTGAAAAGAGCATGGGTCTGTCTTCTTGATAATCCTTGATAATTCAGGCTTAGCAGAGAAGGTGTTAATGACTCCCCTCAACACTTTGGCTGTACTCCTGCCTCTACAGCCCTCATGGCATCATAAAGCTTGAGGATATTAAAGGGAAAACTCAAGGGAAAATTCAAGACAAGTCCATACAACAACGTTATGCAACACTGGCTAGAGGTACCTCTCTACACCCTTGCCTAGTATCACCCCTTCAGAGGGGTAGAGAAAGGGCCTATATAGCAAAGCAACCTGTTCCTTGGTGTGAGCAAGGACAGAGCACACCTCCTTGATCTCATGCATCAGCATCACGCTCTGTATGACATGGAGCTGCCCTTCGAGCAGATCTGAGTGCCAGGGCATAGCAGGGGATGACACAGCTGGCCCTGTAGCTGTGCTACGAGACCAAGCAGTTACCTGCGTACAGTAATCATTCCTGCCCAGGAAATGCAAGAGGTATCACAAAGAACAGGAGGAAAAGAAAAAAACCAAACTCAAACCCTTGTCAGTCTCAGCTCAGCTCAGGTGCTGGCCGATCCTTTGCAAGAGTTAAGAGAAGAGGGATGAATGTTTCTTTTAAGGCATTTCCTCAGACAGGAGCTGCAGAGGATCCAATGCTCTTTTGCTTCCCCTGCCTCTCCTGCCTCCCCTACCCACAATCCAACACCTGCCCATGACAGAGCTGTGCCTGGCTTCTTAAATCACTGTGCTTCTGCTGGAGCAGGTTTGGGAGCTGGCCACAGCACTTTGCAATTACTGGAAGTTGGGATTCAGTTGTATGGTTGGCTCTTGGACAAAACTCTTGTTAGATTTCAGGAAAGGTTTGCTCCTGGGGAAGGAATGCACCACAGGGCATTAGTGCTGCATGTCTGTGCCAGACAAATGAGTCTCAGTACCTCCAATTCTTAAGTAGAAAAAAGCCCCACAGAAATCCACGCATTCCCTTGCATTTCACACATCTTTTGAGTTTTCCTCAAAGCCACAGAGGCAACTTCGAGGGATCTCTGATTTCCCTGAGCCTTAATAGTCCTCTCAGGCTTGGGAGTCCACATCTATGTGCTGTGATTTAGCAGCAACTGAGTTTCTAAGATCTAGTATATCCTGATTCTATGATGTGCTGTCCCTGACATGCCATGATCCCATGGGAAGATCTCTGTCATTTTTAGCCCAGGGCATGAGATCAAATATGAGGTTTTATTCCAGGTGTAAATATCTGCTTGGCAGGTACTCCACTGCTATTCAGAAACAACCACTCATGCACATCTGTGATCAGCTGACCGGGGTGATGATCCACTTGCAGATGACACTTCTCCTTAACTTGTTTGTGGTGACCACTGGGATCTTGCAGATGGCTTGTTTTAGAAGCAGCTCTCATGGAGAAACCTCACACCATGGGCTTGCAATTCCGCATTTGTGTTGGCACTGGAGAACACCCATGGAGACCACAAGTGATATTGTCACAGAGGAAACTACAGATTTCAAAATTTCAGTTAACTTCAGGCACAAGCTTGCTGCCTTCTTCCTGCTCTCTCAACAGGCAGAGAAGGAGGGTACTCAGGAGAAACCACAGACAGCAAAGCAGTAATGAGCTGATCTCCTGACTTCATGTATGATGCCAGCCTGGAATATTAACATTCTCCCTGGTATAAATATTGCTCTTCAAATCCTACAGACTCTTTCAGCTCTTTTACTAGAGGATCTTTGTTAATGAATTCTCTGTGGGCTTGTAAACATTCTGCACAGCGTTATTTGCTGCTTTTGGATAGAAGTCTGTTTGGAGCTTCATCAACAAAGATTATCATTGTGAACCATGACTAATTCCTCCCAAAGTACTTCCATCTCTCATGATAATTTTAAAGTTTAAAAATAAATGCCAGCTGCCCTTCTTTGCTGGAGCTTGTGAAAAGTACAATGACACCCTGATAAGATTATTGCTGGGCTGATCACAAGTTGGTTTGTGTCAGAGGCTTCAAAAGGGGCTCAATTTTGCTTTAGAGATCAGAGAATAATTTTTTTAAGCTTTACAAGAAATAGAAAAAAAACAAGCTTGCCCGTATTCTGCCATACTGATTTGTTTGCAGGAATGAATTTAATAAACTTGTAAAAATGGAAGGATCAAAAAATAAACAATTATTAACTCACTTGAAATAAGACAGGAAAAACTGACTTTTTGGTCAATGGTCATTCTTAAGCTTCAGTTTGCAGTAACCATTACCTAAATCAATCTAGATATAGATGGAGAACAAAGCCACATTGCCTCCTCATCTGCAGAGCCACACCTTTGGGCTTTATTTTTTGCTGTTGTTACTGCAGCCTACATATCTATATAAAGAGGGTTAAACTAAGCAGATTATACAATCTCAGTTTAGCTCGTGTTCTCCACTGTCTGTAATTCAAAGAGCATTAAGTTTGCAGGAAAAGGGAGCCCCACACTGCCTACAACAGTCCGGATAATAGTAATTGAGTTATCTGTATCTGAAGTTACTTTTGACTGGGCTGTCTGATACCAAGAGGGAAGGCAGCCTTCATTTTAAGATGCCCTTCAGCACACATTCCTAGTAAGTCTTCTGGTGAGCTTCTTTGTCTTAAGGAAATCTTCATACTCAGCTGATGACTTTGAAAAGAAGCATGGTATTTGAGTGAGGTCTGAGTAGAGAAGCTGGTGGCCCATGGCCTAGACAGATGGACTCTTTGCTGGGTTAAAAACTGGCTGGATGGCCGAGCCCAGGGAGTTGTGGTGAGTGGAGTTAAATCCTGTTGGTGACCAGTCATGAGCGGTGCCCCTCAGGGCTCGGTTTTGGGACCAGTCTCATTTAATATCTGTAGCAATGACCTGGATGAGGGGATTGAATGCACCCTGCTTAAGTTCGCATACGACATCAAATTGAGTGCGTTGATCTGCTCGAGGGCTGGGAGATTCTGCAGAAGGATCTGGACAGGCTGAATTGATGGGCTGAGGTCAGCTGGATGAGGTTTAACAAGGCCAAGTGCCGGGTCCTGCACTTGGGTCACAACAGCCCCAGGCAACGCTCCAGGCCTGGGGAGGAGTGGCTGGAAACTGCCTGGTGGAAAAGGACCTGGG
>NW_008631629.1:0-24256 GCF_000691845.1 Merops nubicus
GGGAGCAGGGCGGGGATGTGTGGGTGCGTGTCCGTGCTGCCGTACCCCCTATCCCGGGCATCGTGCTTGCTTCTCTGTGGCGTTGTCCTGGCAGATTTATAAAGAGCTGAGAAAGGAGAAGACACCCGCTCAAAGTTGCCTAAGTAGAATGGAGACTTTTTTTTTTCCTGAATTGTAAAGGGGAGGCTGGTATATATGTCTGATCTACCAGCCCTCGGCACTGGACGAGTCTTTCACCAGTTTTTGTTGCCCCTGTGTGGCTGCGCACGACAAAAGCTAATCTCAGTTTTCAATGTGAAGAATGAAAAGGTGAATCTGCCTGGGTTCTTACACTTCCAGTAATTAAAAAAAATTTTTTGCTTATACTATTTCACTTCTAATTATTTGCATTTGCTTTAGCAACTTTTAAAATAATCTCAATTATCAGTCTACTTCCATGGCAAAAGGGAGCTGGCACTTATGTCTGCATGTCTTGTAAAGCAGCTGCATCTCGTCAGATGAAACATTGCTGGCTTGACGGACGTTGCAAGCAAAGCCAGCACAAACTGTCATGCAGTGGTGATTTAACAGGTGTAGTCAATGAAAATTTGTGGTCAGAACAGAGCCTTCAGAGTAAGTGGTTGTTGCTTCAAATCGAGGTGCGTTACTGTGGATCGATAGTGAGAAGAGGCAGTGATCAGGTGAGAAAGGTGTCCAATACAGTTCATAGCTGTGCATGCAGAGAACCTCTCTTTTTTGTATCCAGCCGCTATCCCTTCATAAAACATAGTTCTGCCCATGCAGCAGCATAAAATGGCATAATGATGGTATTTGTGAGTTGAAGTTAGCTTTTCTTGTTTTCGTTGGCGTGCTCCAAGTGGCTTCTTTCCAATGTGAAAGTTGCTGGAACATACCTTTATGCTTTCTTTACAAAACACTAAGGTATTGGACACATCAGTTGCTGAATCAACAAAGGCAACAGAAGTTTCTGTCCTGGCATTTCTCTGAGGCCTATTGTGCTGCCAAACTCTATTTTCTTAGGAAGATGACTGAATGTTTTAATTTGCAGTTCATGTGAATGGTAGCCTTCAATAAGTTTGCAGAGGATGCTAATATCCTGTCCTTCTCCTTACTCCTAAAAGGCCAAATGTAACTTCTCTTGTCTCAAAAATCCAGTGTTTGTATGTAATCTTCAAGTTGGCTGCACAATAGCCTGTTTGTTTCAGCTTTCATTCATTTGAAAGTCCAATTTTCTTCTTATGCTGCATTAGTGTCAAAGTCTCCAAAGAGCTTAAATCATCAGCAGCTGTATTTGTAAACCCTAATATAAAGTTAAGGTTTCATGTTCTCTTTCTTCTGTTTGGTTGTGGGTTTTTGTTTGTTTTTGTTTTTTAATAGAGAAAATGTGATGTTCTTTCAAACCTTTATTCTCAATATGAAATCTAGTGAAACTGTACATAGATATTTTCTTTAATGGTTCTGTGTTGATATGTAACTGTGAACATTAAGTATGGAATGACATCCAGTAAACTAAAATAGATTTCTTAAAAAAACCTTCCATAGGATGCATGTGTATGTGGCTCTCTTGAACACAGATTATACACGTGCATACTGTAGTAAACTGCTGCCAGGAAGTTGGCACTTAACTATTTTGTAGAAAAACCAAACCAAGTATATTGGATTCATACAAAATGCTTATTTTCAGTAGTAGGTTGTTATATAAACATCAGTAATAATGTAATTAGTTCTTGAGTTCATGATTTGGTAACACAACACCTTTTAGTGTTGAACATTTGTGCTCTGTAACTCAGAATGTGGTGAACGCCATGCTGAAGAAAAGTAATTTACGTGCTGTAAACAGTTATGCTGGCAAGCAGTAAAGAATCAAGACAGTATTCTACCTGTGAAAATGTCATTGAATTAACTGTCTCCTTGGCATAAAGAAGGCAACTGAAAAATGCCTGAATACTTAAAATTCTTAAAATACTAAAAATCATTTGAAGCAGCTGCTGTATTACCTGTAACTAGTTTCAAATCTTGAAAGGATGCCCATGGTCTTCTTGCATTATTCCATTCGAAGCCCACAATGCACTGATGAAAATCTCTCTCACCACTCAGAGGAAAGTCCATTTGATCTTCAGGAATGCGTGAGACATGGACCTTTTGGAAATTAAAACAAGCTTGAAAACTTGGACTTAAGACAGATTTAAAAACCTGAGGACTAAAGAGGGAGATATGGGCTTTGAGCTCTTAAGTGACTTTCGCATCAGGTTCTTCTGCTCTTCCCCAGAGCTCCTCATATCTATTCTTTTCTGGTTTTCTGAGCTGTGAAAGACCAGTGTAGATCTTCACCCTGTTGGGCTTGGGAACAGCACTGCTGACCATCCAGTAGTGCTGGGTGGGAGTCCTGCTGTACGTGGAGATTACTTGTTCAGTATTTTGGACACAAGGAGATAAAATCAAGTGGCACTGCACACTGTGAGACTGTTGTACTTGTGTGTTTACACTTTCAGTAGACATGAAAGGGAAAGCTCATCTACTATAAAATTAATGGGAAGTGGTTATACTTCATTAAAAAAGAAACTGTTGGAATAGGATAGTGGTATGAAGGGGGCATGAACCTCGAGAGAGATGCCATTAAAGTCACTGAAAGACTGTGATACTATAGAACTATTTTTAAAACCTGCATGAGAGTTAATTGAATGAAAACCAGTATTTATCTGTGGTCTGCTTGTAAACATGCATATATTTGCATTAAATAGGAATCAATGAAATTGTTTGATTGTTGGAACAGGCAGCTGTTCCTAAAGCTGCGTTGTAGAGCAAAGGGTGCATCTGAGGCTGAGACTTGCACATGCTGCAGCCGTTCAGAGGGAGGCAGTTCTTGGTCATCTAAGTTCGTACTGTAAATAGACAAAGGGTAGGAGGACAAAACTGAGGGAAGTATATATTAAAGATTGCTTAGAGAGCAGGCTTTAAAAAAAAATCTGGCACTGCAATTAATAACTTGATTCCCCTACTAGCTCCTATCCATCAGACCAAGCTGCAACATGGTCAAGACACAGTCTCCAGGCCCCTACACAGCTGGTGTTGTGCATTGCCAAGGGTGGGGCTAGTTGGGTCAGCAGAGTTTTTTTGGTTGTGTTTTTTTAATTAAAGCTTGCTTTCTGCCTATTAATCTTGGGTGATAATTTGTGTAGAAGTATGTACAGGATCCACTTGTGTGCACTGATCCCCTGGAGCTGAGAGCACTGAGGGTGAGCTTGTGGTGGACACAGACCTAGGTGTTGTGCATGCTGGCTAGGCACAGAACAGAAAGGCAGTGGCTGCCCTCAAATTGCTTGCAGTCCAAGTAGCAGATAAAAACCAGCACATGAATACAAGCAGATAAGTATGTCCTAAGGCATGGCTTTATCTAAAGAGTTAGGCTTTAGACAGGTTGGCTCTCTAAGTCTCCAGTTAGCTGTGTGGTTATGTATGAATGAGTAAGACTTCCAGCAGCAGAGAGGCCTGATAGAAGTTACATTCTCAAGTGACCTGAAAGGCAGCACACGTCATGTTTATATCAGCCAATAATGTTAACTTATCCTCTGATGTTGCTTTCATGTTTTCTCACTTAAAGTGGGCCATCTTCATGAGCTGTAGTAATTCCCTACTGAAAACTCCTCATGGCTTGAAGTGCTGGGGTTTAAACCCCCAGCCCTGAATCAGGGTTGAGATATGGATGATGTCCACAGCCAGGCAGGAACCTTCCTGACTGGTTTTCATCCAGGGCCTGGCCAACTTTGGGTGGGAACCAGTTAGGAGATCACTACCAGGTGCCCCCACCTTCAGCATTAGCATCAAGTGTCTTGCCTGCAAGTTAATAGCATAAAAGCTGGCTCTGCCCCTAGTGGGCTGGGAGAGATTACATATGTAGTGAGCATATTATGTAGGATCTCCAGTTACTGGAAGAGACCCCAACTGCATATTGCAGGCAGAGCCACCAGCAGCAGTGGTGGGACACAATATGACCGGGAGCATAGAAGGAATAATGGCATCATCAGTTGGACTGGTCATCTGGGTCCTCAGTCAGTTTGCTCCTGCCTCTGCTGCATCCAGCATTGTGAGTGAATTTATAAACCTTTTCATTCCTCCAGTGGTGGGCCACCTTGGATCCCTTCCATATGATTTAAGACCAGAGGGAGGGATCTGCTTCATGTGTTGTCCATTAATGATAATAACCTTCCTATTGGGACAAGCAGTCAGAAAAAGATGGCTTTAAGCATTGTCAAAACACTACATTTCTTTCTGAGTGCTCCTTAAGTAATCAGGTCATTGCATCTCTGTGCTGGGCCTTGTCAGCCTGCTCACTCTTCAGCAATGCCTGGAGGATTTGATGTAAGTGAGATCACATAAACAAAGAGTGACAGCAAGAAAACTTTTAAGAAGTGCTTTTGGTGAGTTGCTCGGCTGTCCTTTTTCTTGCAGTGAAATACACCTTGCCAAAGAGCTCAGGCAAGCTAACTGCATAAAACAGCTTGTGGAGTTAAGGGTAGGCAAACGCTGGAGATGGTACAGGAGGTGCAGTACAACCATCAGTGGCAGTTACTCCTCACACCTGCAAGATATTGTATCCCTTTTATTGTTGGTCTGCTGAAGTATTAAATTATGGCATATATGATACAGGCTTCCTGAACATGAAGAGTGTATAAACACAGTGTTTATAAAAAAAAACCCCTGTGATTCAAATTGCCATCAGTACAGGTGTGGCTCTTGGCTTTGAAGAGCATGAACCAGCATATAACTTTGGATATCAAAAATGTCCATATTTAAAACAATTTGGTAAAGTCAAGATGTGTTTTACTGTAGTCTCCTCACCTCTCAAACAGTTCAGCCTGGTAGTTTTAAATGTATTTCAGTAACATTCACATTTATCTAGAGCACAAGTCTTATGAGGAGTGGCTGAGGGAGCTGGGACTATTTAGTCTGATGAAAATGAGGCTCCAGGGAGACTTGCTGTCGCTCTGCAGCTACCTGAAAGGAAGTTGTAGCGAGGTGGGTGCTGGTCTCTTCTTCCAAGTAACAAGTTATAGGACAAGAGGGAATGGCCCCAAGTTGTGCCATGGGAGATTTAGCTTGGATATGAGGAAAAAATCTGTCACAGAAGGAGTTGTAAAGCACTGGTACAGGCTACCCAAGGAAGTGGTTGAATCACCATCCCTGGATGTATTTAAAAGTCTTGTAGATATGGTGCTTAGGGGCATGGTTTAGCAATGGACTCGGTAGAGTTTTAAATATCTTTTCAAACCTAAATGATTCTATGATTCTACATTGTTTTTCTCCCATTGTAGAGATACCAATGAGGTGGGTATCAATGGGGTCAAATTTATGACTGATGAAGGCATAGGGAAAAAGTGTTGGCTTGCTGTTGTGTCAGCATTCAGTTGAAGAAGCTACGGGGTTGAAAATTCAAAATCCTTACAAGTATGATATATAACCTTAGGTGAGTTGAATAGACTTACTTGTTCTTCTTTGCTTTTCCCCATTGGAGATGCCTGTGTAAAAAGTCTACTGCTTAGATAGTGCTGTCCACTGATTTACAGGAAGAATGACATATGGAGATGGGCATGGACTTCAGCCCTCACTGTCAGGTATCTTGATGCACTGTTGATAAACCATAATTGACTGAAGGCCAGAGGGTGTTTGAGGGACACCATTTGCATGCATGTGCTGTAAAGAAACAGGACAAATCCTGTGTTCTTGTGCTTTTTGACTATGTGTTGGAATTGGTTGCAATTCAGTTACCACAGGCTTGGAGTGGTTACTGAAATAATTGGTGAGGCACTAACTAGGTTCTCTGGTAGCTTATAAAGTATGTTAACATCTACTTAAATTTTTAGGTATTAATGCAGTGGTCCTAACTCTTCAGACCTGTACTATGTTGCCATATGTGAGATTAGGTAGTGTCAAGGGTCCCAAGACCATCTTCACTGGGACAGATTGTTTCCAAGGGATGGGTCCCCAGCCCACTAGTGTGATTGATTGGAGCAGAGAGCAATGAAGAGGCAAACACCAATGCTCTCATTGCTCCCAACCTCCACACCCATCACACTACTAATCTTTTGTCTGAAAACTATATCAGCAATCTAATACTCTAATATTGTAGCATATACTGTATTGTAGTGCAGACTGTAATATTGTCAGTCTTTGTGTCTGTCTTCTGTGAAGCTTCTGAAAGTACAATTTTTTTTTTTTCCCCAGATGGAGTAACAAACGAGATTGTGTAAGTACTGGTAGCCAAATATTTTTCTGCTTCTGATTTTTTTTTCTTTTTTAATTTGCCATTTCAAGTTCTGTTATATGGTAAAAATTACGTGTGCTGGGGATCATCCATTTCACAAGGCACTGACAATTTTTTTTCTTAGCACAGTATATGAACAGCGCCCTATACAGGACGTGGCTGGCGGGCACTTCTCTGGCACTGTTTCTAACTATTTATTATATTTAAAGGAGTGTTGTTAGGGTTGTTCAAATTGAAAATTTGTGCTGCAATACCTTGAAAGTGGCTCTGTATTATAGGTTTTAACTTTAACAATTCTGATCTTTCCTGTAGCTTGAAATAGCCACTTAGGAGCTCTGCCAGAGTTTGAAACCACTTCACCTTGTCACTTAGCATATCTTTACATGAAGAGAGAGAGGATTTTTATAGTTCTTGAGAGACGCATGGCAATAAATTGAATTTGCCCAAGTTAATACATGTGGGGAGCTCAGCTTTGCCAATATCTTCTTTTGATTTGCCTGAACAATCTTGACAAGGCGGTCTTGTGCTTGAGGAAATAAATGTCTTTGTCATGTACGTAGTGCACAGAAGTGTGGAAGGAGTAGCTACATGGAGAGTAAAGCTCTGTCAAGTGCAACATCAAGATGATAAGAAATCCTTCCCCCAGCCACCGTTATCTCTAACCAGTGTTTCTTGGCAGCTGCAAGGATTTTCCCTGAGAGAAACGTCTAAAATTGCATCCCCTGGCTTCAGTTCTGTGAAGGTGGAGGGAGAATGTGTTTAGCATGGGAGCACGTGGAGAGCCCACTACCAGCATGCCAAAGTGAATCTGTCACAGTGCCTTGGTGCTGGGCTACTGTTAAAATGAAACTTCCCTGCCAAAAGGCTTATTTGAGCAATAAGTATTGCTCATGTTATTTTTCTTAACAGGAGTTATTGGACTAGTGGTCCTGTAGTTTCTCAGTTTGACTGGCTGGCCTTCATCACCAGCTCCTGATTTTATTTTTAGTGCTATTTTTTTACTTTCTTCTCTCGCACTTAGCAGTGATCCTTCTCAAGAGCATCTTTTTTTTTTTTGTTACTTTTGGGAATTGTACCTTCCCTCTAGGAAAAGTTGGACAACTGTGGCCTGGTTTTGTCCGTCAGGGTGGACTCCTTTGCTCTGTCTCAATCTGGCTCTTTCTACCTGTTCATGAAGCCTTACGTAAGACCTTGGGCAGGTTCCCTTGCCTTCATCAGTTGGACTTGATGATATTGGATGTCTTTTCCAACATTTGGGATTCTGTGATCCCTCTTTGTTCAGGTGCTGATGTGGTAGGGTCCAGGTCTGGGCCCTGACCAGGGCCCCTGGGCATGCATGCAGTACAGGAGAGATTTCCAAAACGTCTTTCTTCCAAACCTACTCTTGTTTCTGGTTTGCATTGCTGGAAATGTCCCCTCTTCTCTTACCCAGGTGGCAGTTTTCTCTGCTTTGGTAACTCTGCTGCTTGCATTTTTTAACTTAGCTCTTAAGATCGAGGTGGGCTGCCCAGGTTTCTCGATTGCCCCCATGTGTGAGTAACGTGGTGACTTCATCTGTGATCTCTCAGTGAGGTGCTGCAAGCCTCTGTGGAGAAGGAAGCCAGCTGGTGAGACCTAACCAGGATGACCTTGTGTAGGTCTTTAGTGCCCTTAGGTCCCCTCCTGGCAGCGTGCATGGCAAATTACAGGCTGGGAGATGGGAACACCCGCAGCTGTGCTGGAGCGCTGAGCCTCTGCCAGCCCGTGCAGCTCAAGCTGGGGGCAGCTGGGTGCTTTTGGCAAAGGCTTTTTCCCCCTGAGCAGACACAATCTTTGTAACTTCACACTTTTGCCTTACTCCATTAAATTGTCTTCATCTGAGGACAGATGTCAGTGGAGTTCAGGTTAGCTGCTTTGAGAGAGCCAAGTTTTGCTCAGTACACTGAGCTCAAAAAGAAGTGAGAATGCTTGAAATCACTCATGTTCTGGGTTGCTCTTGTGAGATAGGTCATTGTGAGCTATTTTCAAGGGGGGAAATACCCCCTACAAGCAAAACATGCAAGATGTGTATTGTAAAGATTTTTGATTGTATTCATTTGTTTGAAACTAGTGAGTAAATACCTACCTATATGTCTTTGATTTATGTAGTCTTTGAATTGAGGCATGCAGCTGTGTCCTTCAGGGAAGCACAGAAGAAACATCTGCAGCTTCACAGGAAAATGTATAACAATACATTTTATATTACTGCTGTATTTTGCTCCAGACCTTGTAGTAGGTAAAAATATACGTGTGAGAATACTCCACATATGCAATTTGGATCATTCAGAAGTTTGTGTTATAAGGAAGGTTTGTTTTGAAGATTCTGAAATTACTGTGGTGTTGTTACAGAAGGAAGCCCTATTTTCTCCAGTTGTGTTAAATTTAAAATTTGTCATAACTCTGAATAGACAGGTTTTCTTACAATTAGAGCAACGTGATTGAAGATGTCTGATTTTACTCTTCTCTGCTTTTTGCCTTCTTATTCTTTTCAGGAAATGCCATTGCCCTTTACAGTACTGGATTTAGACATGTTGTACATGTATCCACGATGAATAGCATTACAGTTTGAGAGTAGTCATGTATCCAGGCTTCTCCAGCAGTTCCTTGTCATGATGCACAGTTTACCCAAAGCCTACACTTAACCAGTGTGGGCTGGCAACATGAATCACTTAGCAAAGTCTGTCTCCTTTTAGGCTGTACCGTGAGAGTTTTAACCTTCTAGGGACTGTGGTCCATCGTAGTGTCCCTCGGAGGAATTTCGTTAGGCTTCCTGAGGCTGACTGGCCAGATGAGGGGAGATGCTGCTTCCAACTCCTGCTTCAGAGTTAAGTTATGAGCCTATGCCAATTATGCTTTTCTTTAGAGTTGTCAACTTAAGGGCAATGCAGTTTAAAATAATTACTTGATTCTGCCTGTCTTGAGTCCTTCCATTGTGGCTTTCTAGTTATATGGTGTCACTCACTCAGAAGTAAAACCAGCCAAAATTAACATCCCTCTATCCAGCTATTCTTGAAGATTAAAAACATGTTTGCTTGCAGACATTCACTGTTCTAAGCTGCCCAGAGGCAGATACCAGAAACAATATGTCTGGTGCTGAGTTACAGTGGCAATGAAACATTTAAATAAAAATAATTTTTTTTTTTTATTAAAAAAAAACCAAAGTTTTTCCCATACTTTCCTTTTCTGGTAAAGGAATGGATGTGACTGCCTTGTGCTGACAGGGGACACTTTTCTTATTACTGTAGTAAGGAAAAAAGGTCTGTCTTTCTGAAAATGTTTTTTTGTGAAGGCATCTGACAGGTAGTTTGCTTCAGCTTTGCACTGCTGATTTCTTTTTGTGACGTTCAGGCAGCTGGTTAGCCTGGGTTTGCATCCCCTTTGTAATATGATTTGTCTGGAGAGCTTTGACTGGAGAACTGTGTGGGTGTATTTAGTTATGGAACTGCTACAAGTTGCTCTTGGGTATCTAAAGCTGAAAAAGGGTGACCTGTGCCTGGTTGGGGTTCTGGGCATACCTGTGTGCTCTTCTGGCTAGTCTTTCCCTTGCCTGAATTACTGCTTCTGTTACAGCTTCTGGCTGTTTCCATTTTGGTAGGTATCAGGAACCACACTTGGAATTTTTCATTGGTACTTGGCATTTATCATAATGAGATAGAAAATGCGTGTCTGGGAGAAATGGCAGATACCTGGAACTCTAAACTTGCTTTGACTTCAAGTTTTAAGGAGATTTCTAGTCCAACACATCAAATCCTGAATAGTTCTGCAATAAGGGAAGGCAGCTTTTGTGTAAGTGCCAGCACTGTGGTTGGCATCACCGACACCTTCTTGTTCTTTCCACCAGCACACCTAGAAGCTTGCAGTGGTTAACTGGATGACAACTTGTCATCTTTTTGGAAAATATGAACACATGAATGTTTTTTGGCTCTTTTTAAGAGAAGTGCTTCTAGCTGGGGATTCTGTGCCTCTCTCCCAACTGAATGTCAAAGCCGAGAGTATTAAGCTGTATCTTTAGATGGCTCGAAGGCATTTCAGACCTCCTAGATAGCGAGAAAGGTGTAAGATGTGTACTGCAGCCCTGGAAATTATTTTGGTTTATTCTTATGCAAAATCAGCCTTTTGCAATGCTTTTGTCTACCAGTTTATAGGGAAATCTTTCGTATATGACATGCTTATAAAATTACTCAGACATTTTAGCCATAGCAGACATTAAAAAACCCCATAGTGTGTGCAATAAAAGACAACTTGTAACTCATCAGAAAGATATGATTGATTTATAGCTGATTTCCCTGTTAAAAAAGTAAACTGGTTTGGCAAAACAGATCAGTACAGAGGAGTTGAAAAGAAGTCTTCCATCTGAGTTAAAATATATCCTTATTTGTAAGCCTCTCACAAGGAGAATGGGGTTTGATTTATTTGCAGTGGGTGGATGTCATCTCTTAAAGCACAACCCTGGTCTCTCTTTACTCTTCTGCCTTTAACAAAGCTATTCTTTGTTGCACAAAGACAACAAGAAGGCTGGCCAAGGAACAGAAAAAAATCATATTGTAGTACATGCCACATGAAAATGAATTATTAATGTTTTTTTGTGGTGTGGAGCCTGCTAGTTCCCAGGGTTCCAGTTCACAGGAAGCGGTGACCTCCAGATGTTCTTGATCTTTCTTAGATGAAGACACCATGGTAAATGGGACTGACAAATGGCAACAGAAGTGCGCAAAGGGAAGACATAAAGAAGACCTTGTGGCTGCATAGATCAGTTATTGTGCCTCTTAAATAAACTTCAGCTGAAAAGCCCTGTGCACTAGTACTGTTCAACAAGCTGCAGGCTCTTATCACCCTTCTCCCAAGTCCTTGTGAGAGCTGATGTATCAGTTTGTGTTTTGGATTATATTTGCTTAAACAGTTCTTTTAAACTGCCCTGTTTAATTCTTAGTTGCTTCTCGTTTCACTTTGCAAGGAGCCATGAGGAAACCCTACCATCCCAGTGAGACTGTGTGTGTGCACACAAGCTTTACATGGGGAGCTGGCTGGTGGACTGGTCCTGCTAAAAGGTTTTTACCGAGGTGGTGAGCTGCCAAGGGGTGGTTGAAACAATCTGTAATACAGCTGTTTTTTTCCTAGAAAATTATTTCTGTTCTCAGAGAGAGCTGGGTGAGGGAGCTGGACCCAGGGAGCTCATTGTCAGGTCTTGTTGGAGGTTGCCCTTGGCCTGATTTCTCTACTGGCAGATGTTGACTTGTCTCAAGCTGCTGTTGAACTGGTGCCTTTGCAAAGAAGAGATGCCGAAGAGCCTGCTCACTGCAGAGGGGCAGGGCACTGAGAGGCACACAACTGGGTAGCTGCTGTGTACAGCTTGTGTAACCCCTTGTCTTCTCCTGGGACTCTGTGCTGAATATAGCACCCCGTTTTCCTTGGTGTGACAAGGCCAGTACAGGACTATATGTAAACACTGGGGGAATGGGGCAGTGTCTTTTGCACACAAGACACACCACACCTTGCAACTGGCTGTACAGTATGTTTTCAATTTTGCATATCATAGTAAAATTTCATAAGAAAGAAGGGAAATATTACATCATGAAAAAAAATCAACAAAACTGAAAAGCATGTTTGTAGGTAGGCAAGCATGGGGATCCTTTGGTTATTTGGTCTCTCTTCAGTGGAAATCCATGTGGAATCTTCCAAATTGAAAATGGAAGGTGAGAGCTCTAAATCAAGGAACCTGAGCATTTGATTTTGTTTGTGCCTGGGTGGCCCAAATCATTTAAAGTTTTTTCCAAAAGCTTTTTTGCTGCCCTTTTCCCTCTCCTAAATGAGCAAGGTATAATTCTGGAAATGTGGCTTAAGCATGTTTGGGTTGTTAATTTTGTTTAAGTTACTATATTGGTATTGCCAAGTGTTTCTTTGCCTTAAACCAGCAGTTATTGCTCCAAAGAATGGTGAAATTTAAGTTTGTTGAGTTCTTTTTATTTGGGGCATTTGAAGTTTCTGAGCATTGTCTTTGTTAGTATGGCTATATATATGTGTTTTAATATAAAGCTAATGCTTCTCACAAATCATGTAGTTTCAGCAGATATGATTTAAAAGAATCACCAAGAGATCAAAGTCTTTGTTTCAAAAGCCATCAATGCAGTAGTTATTCTGTAATACTTCTGTGACCTTTGTGATATGTGTGTGTCATTAGTGAGACTGGAGCATCTAAGCTAGTATCCTTGCGGATTGGACCTTGGTAACCACTCTTGCAGAGGGAAACTTGCTCACTCTCTTGTTTTCAGTAGAAGTGAGAACTTGGAGAATATCCTTCCGATTGGGAGTTGCCACTGATGTGAATATTGATGAAAACTTAGCAAGGATTTGGAGGGAGTATCTCAAATGTTCCTTTAGAATCTAATCAGCATTATTTTATGCTGGCTGTAGCAAAAGAACTCCTGAATCTACCTTAGGATATGATTAACATTTATTATTTTAAACAAGCCATTTCTCCCTTGGTTTGTATCACTTCTGTGCTTTTGACTGTGAAATCCATATTAAATACTGTTGGTTTTGAGGCTGTTTCTGTCTTCAGAAATAAATTCCTACCTTCTTAGTCTTGACAGCAGTTGTTTTCTTTTTCCTTCAATTGATCAGTTTGCTATTAAATTAGAAGTTCCTCTGTACCTCTTGCGTGAGTAGTCTTGGAGTCCTTATGAGTCTCTATTTTTCTTCCAAGAAGGGCCCCAGTGTTAATAGCAACAGCCCTTAATGTGTTCATCTCTTTTCAGGGTGTTTGCAGGTGTCATGGATAAAATGAAAATTTTCTACTTTGCAAATCAATGTTTATGCTTCAGGTTCTCTAAAAAGAAACTGCTCACATGGAAGTGAGATGTAAAGTATGCTGTGACAGACTTCTCCTGGGCTGCTGCCTTGTTTGTTCCAAAGAAGAGAACTAGTGAGAAAATGTAGGCTGAGAAGTTGAAGCTAGGCTGGGGAGAAGTCCTGCTTGAGTCAGTTGAGAATAATGAGCCACAACAGAAGACTTCTTGCCCCCCACCCAGTGGTGACTTAAGCAGAGAGGATAAAGAAAAGTTAGGCAGGGGAGAAGTCCTCAACGGAGCTCACTGCCAGTGTAGGGTTTACAATGGTTCTGTGCCTCCTTCTTACAGTGTATGACTCCACTTACTAAAGAGCAAGCAGAGGTCACGGTAACTTCACATTTTTCTGCTCCCCTTCTGTTTTCTAGGAACATGTTGGAGAGTTTCCTATGGACTACAGAAGGCTCCTGATGCTAGTTTTTGAGTGTTGGTGTAGTGTATGATACTTAAAGCTGAGATATTTTTTCCTTGGGAGCCTGTCTTCTAGTCTTCTCATAAAATCTGTAAAATATTTTTTAAATAGCAGAGCTTCAGAAATAATATGTGACTCAAGGATAAAGAGAAGACAGCAATGTGTCTGGTGCTGTCATATTAAAAAATACTGAGATATGCCAGTTTCCAGTGTTAGCATTTAAAAAAAAAAAAAAAAAAAAAAAAAAATTCTTCCATCTGTCACCACTTCAAACTAGATCAGGATTAGTTTTAAATCTCTTCCTTTGGAAAGTTATCCCAAAGTCCACCGGAACTTGTCATTAAGGATACTTTCAGCTTAAATGTTCTTTACTTAATTAACCAGTTACTAGGAGTTCTGCCTCTTTTTAGTTATTGGTAGTAATACCTGTTTCCAATCCCTTATTTGCCTTCTATAGGTAGCCTCCTGGTTTTCTGCCTTTTCAATCTGTTCCTAAAATGTAGGCCTACATTGAAGACCCTATAATATCTTAATATAAGGGGGAAAAAACATAAAGTATGTTCATAGAAATTATTTCTCTGAATCTTAAAGTACGGTAATCTTATCTGTAAGGGGTAGCAATTGCTTATCTTTTCGGAGTCCCAGTTTGCTTTTCCATCTTGCAGCCTTCTAGTGTATCTGATGGTGTGCCTGCCATCAATGTACTCTGCCCTCTCATCCTTTCCCCACTGAAGAAGCCTCTGAAGCATCTTTTTTATGTAGGGCCTTATATGTAATTTAGGCTTCATTTATTATAATTTCAGTTTCATAAATTTCATGAAAATAGTCTCAAAAAACCCCTCCCAGTCACTTCTGCTGAGCATAGAAAATAGCAATGGCCTGTGATAGGCCTTTGTGCCAGAAGAATTCATGCCACAGGTTGGGGTTGGTCCTCAGGATCTGCTGTCCTGATGGAACTGTGCACTGCCACCAGGGATGGAAATCACCATGGCATCAAAGTGTGTTTGTCTGAACGGGGTTTCATTCCAAGACCTGAGGTAGTCCTTCACCCATTCAGGTAGCCTGGAGGCAGACTAGTCAGTGTGGCTTTTGTGTGAGGCTGGCTGTTGACTTCACCAGTACACAGCTTATCTGGTTTCAGGGAGGGTTCCAGCCGTCCCATCTTTTGGGAAACTCTGATGAGACCAGGTATGCACAGCTGAGCAATGCTGTCAACAGACCTGTGTTGCTTACTTTGAGTGAGGTAAAAGCTTTCACGGTCCTGCCAGCCCATCATTTCCTCATCACTCCAAATTCATGTGTCAGTTTGATTTTTAGGATATGTGAGTAAGATCCATCAGCAGAGCACCTCTGGAACTATCATACCTCTGGGCACTGGCCACACATAACCCTGTGGGGTCCTGCAGTCTCTGAAATCCTGGTAGAAGAGGAGGGGTTGCTTGCAGGATGCAGGTGGGCAATTCTCAAGCTGTTAAACCATTGTGGAGAAACGGGCCAAACATATGTCAGAAAGTAGAAGTGCTGTGAAAAGCTAGCCTAGAAAACAGAGTGCAGGTGTAGAACTGCTACAGAGTTATAAAGTAGCTGGAGTTTCCTTAATTGCCTGGAACTTTGTGCTTAGGTAGATTAGGCTCTTGTAGGTCATTTGACAGGTGACAAAGCTGTGAATAACTGAGATGAGCTGGTGTCTGAGAGCCTGGGTTTAGCTGTAAACAAGTGCTACTGGTGAACGATGCTGTGCAAGAGCAGGAAAAGAACCAGTAATGCTTAGAGATGTCCAGAGCGTGGGCAACGTGTGGACAGCCTGTGCAGAGGCTCTTGTAGTTTGTACCTTCTGTATCAAGAGCTGTCTGTGTTTTCCATGCACAGGCCCATAGCTGCTCTAAGTAATGAAAGCTTTGCTTTCCTGATCTACTTAACCTCTGGCTTAGACCATGTGCGCTCAGAACGGCACAGATCATTGTGCAATGTGCAGCTATGGCAGCTGTGTTTTATGTAGATGTAGTGCAGTGTATTTACCCTCCTTAAACCTATTGATTAAAGATTGAACATTTTCTTCAGTGGAATTGATTTATCTTTTAGAGTTCGTAGCACTTTTCATCCTTTCTTTGGCCATGGCCTATGGTACTGTGACTATTCCTGATTGTAAAGAGAGATGCTTCCGTTAAGAGATTTTTTTTTAGCATTACTTAGTGAAGAATTCCTTAAGCAAAAATCAGTTTCTCATGGCCTGAACAAAGGAAATATTTTTTTCTCCATCCTCCTCCCTGTTGGTATCTTGCTGGTATAAGTAGTTGACTTTCCAAAGATTCAAGGGCTTCTTTCATTGACTGTCTTTTGGGGATTTTTATTTTGTTTTGTTGGATTTATTTTTATTGTAAGATCCTTATCAGATGGAGCCCTTTAAAAGGGAGGGCATATTCTCTTGCCAGCTTAAAAAAACCACAGGAGCTAACTTCTTCCTCATGCTTTGAACCTAGTTACTGAAATGTCCAATCTTGCAGTGAGACCAAACAAAACAACAAAATGAAAACAAAAAAAAAAAGCCCACACCTTGGTGGTCATGTTGAAAATTGTTATTTCATGAGAGCAATGTTCACTCGTGTAATGTTCAGATTTTTCCCTTTGAGCCAAGCTCCCAGCATGACCCCTGTTAGCTCATCTGCTTGATGGGTCATTGTGGTACCTTGTGGGTTGTTCTATTCAGCAATCAAGGGAACATGGCCTGTATGGGAAATAAGGAACAACACAGGAGGTGACTGATACTTCTCTTGAATATGTACCAATGTCAGCTCCCAGGTATATCTTTATTAGCCTGTTGAGCTGCATGTTTGTTTTTTTTTTCCACAGAAATCAACACTTTATTTCAGTAGCCGAGGCCTTTCATCCGTATTGTTCACCTTTTGGTCTAGATTTTCTTTAAATTTTCTGTTGAAAACTAGCTATACTGTTACAAGTCTGAAATTTAATTTTAAGCAAAGTTTGATTTAAATCCTCACTTCACATGGAATCATTCAGTGTCACACCATGAGCAATCCAGAACAAACCAAAATTGTCAGGTATAGGATTATGGACATGCTTTATCTTCCTTGAATATAATGACACAATTTTCATGAAGGATATTATTTTTTTTTTTACAGCTTCAAGTATTTTAAAAAAAAACATTACCCCAGGCCTTTGATCATTTTGTCTGTATTCTGCAAGCAATGTTTGAATACACTTCTCATCCATAACACTAAACACACAGTTGTAGCAAAAGCAAATGCATTTGCAATGGAGCAGGGTATCTGGGAGCAGCCTGTGGCTGCATTAACATTCCTGGACTGGGCTGTTGGCAAAGGTGTTTGTAGCCTCTCTTTAAGTCTGTCAGCTTTTCCCTTGACTGCTGCATGAGTTGAGTTGGAGACACTTGAACATCTTCCACTTCTATTGCCAGTCTGGAGAGGGAAAAATAAACCAACATCAGTGCTGGAAAATGTTTTGTTTTGCTTTGCATTTGCTATGTCTAAAATATCTACATGTGTACAGAAATTGAAGTAGAGTTGAACTGTACTTTACAGAGCTTTTCAGGATCAGCACTAACTCCTCTGTCCACATGTTCCGTCCTGCCACTGATTTTTAGGAGAGGAAACTAGATGGGCGTGGCTGCCTGCTTCTGGATATGTGACTGTGTTGAAATGAATGAGAAACCTTAGGCCAGGAGTAGGGTTTTCTATGTCACATAGTATTTGCCAGCACATGAAATGAGTTTTATTTTGTTAGCTGACTTCTATGTAAAGCAATAGATTTTGTAATGTGTTATTAATCTGTTTTGAAAGACCTTCATGGCTTGGTGTCAGCTGCAGAGTTTCTTCATAGTCACATTGGGCCACAGATGTTAAGAGAGGAAGGAAGAAATAATCTTTTGGGAAAAGAACCTGTGCCTGCATTTTCCTAATTGGATTCATGATTTCTGTGTTATTGACAGTTTTATTTCAAAAAGAATAAGCTACTGCTGGTGTGCAAACTTCAGACATCTCTGACCTCTTTTGAACTTGCTAATTCTGAAGCTTTCTGTTCTGCACTTCAGTTGTGCTTTGATTATGATGACTTTGAAAGAACTGTTCTTTGGTGGAATCTTGCATGAGGCATCTCTCTTCAAGCAAGTTAAAACCTGTGCTTTAAAGCATGGTGTTTGCTTCTTAATCAATACTGAGACGCAGTGATTTAATCTGTGTATAGCCCTGAGGGGATCTTCTTGGTATGGGATTACTTTCCATGCCTGAAAGACCTTACATCTGCAAGGAATAAAAGCACAACAGTGTCGTGGAGCTTGCGGGTGTGTGTGGAAGCTCCAATCTGTGCTACCCATGCGTGTATTTCCATAAATACAGGCAGGGAAATGTGTGAATATCTTTGGAAGTTAATAATCTGGGCTGCTAAACCACACATAGGTTTATTAACTTGGTCTGGATGAGTGAGCTGTGTTTGGATTCAGGAACAAACATGCCATGCCTGCCTTGATATCCTTTGCTTCTCAGTTCAGCACAAGTCTTGCTAAATGCAAGATTGTCAGGTTTCTGTGCTTTAACTTGCTTTCCTGTGCATTGCGAAGACAGTGGCGACTACCGTTGAGTCGAGTGGGGGACTGAAAAGTGATGTGGCCGGTGGGACCATCCCTTGAGGAAAGAGGAGGGCAGATGATATCTTTTGAGTTAGAATGCATGCTGAAGTCTGCTTAATATGAGCAGTTGCCATCAGATTCTGTACATTTAAACATGTTCATTAATAACATGTTCAGCTGCGTTCTGAGGAGTTTTTCAAGCTTTACAGACCAGATGCAACAGAATGCCTCAGTTCATAGGCAGTTTTTAAACATACTGAAATCCCAACAAATCCAATGGCAAATGTCTGACCTTTGCAGAGCTGGGGCATAATATTCAACCACTAAAGAACGAGATTAAAAATCTGTCTTTCCGTTTTTGTTGCCATCATAAAATGAGTGCAAGCATGTTTACACACAAAATAAAGCCCTCTAATGTAAAGGTAGTGGCCATTTTTGGTGCCTTTTCTGCCGCCTCATGCACACCTTCCAGACTTCTGAAGTGTTAGCTAGCCCTGATTTACTGTGAGAAGCTCTGCAGTCTGCTGCACTTAAAGCTAAGGTGTTTAATTCATATGTTTGATACAGCTTCAGGTACTGTGGAATGTAAAACTCTGAGGCAAAACACTGAAGGTACTGAATTCAGATGTTACAGACTTTGGGGAAAGTGGTTATCTTCTTCTTACACATTTGTAAACTCATCAGCTGTTTGAATATAGAAGGAATTCCCAAGCACTGTCCTCTGTTGTGAAGGATAGATTGTATGTGGAATAAGCCTTTCCTTTCAGTATCAAGAGTAGGCAGTGCCTGCAGACCAGAGAAGATGCCATCTAAGCTCATTTAACTCACATTGTTTCCCAGTGGGCAGCATGCAGTATCATTACAACTGGTGTTTGGTTTATTGTTTTTCCCTACTTTTGTTTCGGTTATTGTATGACATTTGCTATGCAGCTGAAATTGGAAATTATCACTGTATTTTTAGGGTTGTTTTTTTTTTCTGTTCTTTATTTCCTGGAAGTGTTCAAAGAATGGGAAATCCAGTGAACTTTTTTGAAATAAATATTTGAGTAAATTCATAGAATCATTTAGGTTGGAAAAGATCTTTAAGATCATCCAGTCCAAATGAAAAACTAACACTGCCAAGCCCACCACTAAACCATGTCCTTCAGCACCATGTCTACAAGTCTTTTAAAGACCTATAGGTATGGTGACTCCCCCACTTCCTTGGGCAGCCTGTTCCAGTCCTTGACAACCCTTTTGGGGAAGAAGTTTTTCCTAATATCCCATTTAAACCTTCCTTGGCACAATTTGAGGCCATTTCCTTTTGTCCTATTACTTGTTACTTGGGAGAACAGAGCAATCCCCACCTCTCTACAGCCTCCTTTCAGGTAGTTGTCGAGAGTCAGGTCTCCCAAGAACCTCATTTTATCAAGACTGAACAACCCCAGTTCCCTCCGCTGTTCCTCACAAGACTTGTTCTCTAGACCCTTCACCAGGTTCATTGCCCTTCTTTGGGCATGCTTCAGCACCTCCATGTCTTTCTTGTAATGAGGTGCCCAAACTGAACACAGTACTGGAGGTGCAGCCTCACTGGTACTGACCACAGGAGGACCATCCCTTCACTAGTCCTGTTGGCCACTGTTTCTGATGCAGGCCAGGATGCTATTTGCCTTGTTGGCCACGGGGGCGTGCTCCTGGCTCATATTCAGCTGGCTGTTGACCAAATCGGTGCTATATTTAAGTCTTCAAGCTTTAGTAAAACTGAATTGGAACATTGACTTTTGCTTCTTTTTTTTTTTTTCTTTTTTTTTTTTTTTCAGTATTGTATCTCAGTTTTAGGTAATCCTTATAAACCCTGAGCAAAAGAGCATGAGAAAGACCTTGTCCTGTCTCAGGGCAATAAGCTATAGAAAGTTTCTGATTGGCATGATGAACTAACTATACTGTTGTTGCCTGTAATTTATTTTCAGTTGATCCAACTCAAAATGAGTTAAGAAATTTCTGTGTCAGTACTCAGAAAACCAAGTTTGCGTAGCTGTTCTACCTCTTACAGCCCACATTCCTCCTTTTTCTCAGTTACAAAGGGTTTGTAGCACAATATCATGTTAAATGTTCATGTACACAACCTGCATGTTGCAGAGCCTGCCTCAGAATTATGTTCTTGTGCCCTGCTTCTGTCAGCAGAGCTGCCTGGGTGAACCCATCCAAGGCAGAAAGGAGTCCTCTGTGTGTGACCCTCAATCTGCCACTGGTTACAGCAATGATTGCACGTGGGCATCAAACAGTGGAACACGAGACTCTCATTCCCTTGTCCATCCCGGTAATCCCGGTGATCCTGGTGAAGATCTTACAGCAAAGAACACTGCTAAAGTTTATATGTGGTTGCAGGCTATAATCTTATGTTTCTCACTTACTGGTGCTTTTTTTTTCCCCCCTTTTTAACATATTTTAAAGAAACTTTTAAATCTCCTACTGATACTGATTTTTCTTTTGTGCATTTTTATTATTCTTTTAAACCTTGCTTTGCTGCTGCTTGTCAGAATTAAATGCCTCAGTGAGGAAGTGCCTGGTTTCAGATTGGAGAAGGTGCAAAGTTTTCTGTTGTTTGTACGATCAAGATGTCTAATAAGCATCGAATAATAATAATCTTAATAATGAGCAAATAACAATAGCTCTTCCAGTTCCAGAAACCTTTGAGGTAGTAAGGCAGAATGGAAAGATTGTTTTCCAGTTAAAGGCTAATACCATGTCATATCTGAAAGGTTTTACTGTGGAGTTTACCTGCCCACTAGAGACGTTTTGCCTGCCATTGTCTGAATTGGTGTGCCTGATAAGCACGGCGAATTTTGGGATGTTGTTGTCTGTTTGCTCAAGGATCTGTGGTGAAGAAATGAGTAATGTACTTAAAGTCAGGTTTTGAGCAAAATTCAAAGCTTTTGCAGACTTACTAACAAAAAGGCAAAAGGGAGGATGAACAGATCCTAGAAATACAGCAAGTGTCTCTTTCAGCACCTGTTTGACTGTGTGTATTTAATTTATCTTGTGTACAAATTGTGAACATGTAATTTTTGTCTGTGCTTGTTCGTGAATGCAGCTGTATATTCCACTTCCTTCCCATTCGTTTTTTAGCTGACCAAGGGCTCTTGGCCAGGAAAGCAGATGCTGGGCAGTAAGTGTGGAAGATGGACCTCTCATGAGAAACTGAGAATAGCAGCCTCCACTGGGTGTAGATAGTGGTACTAAAGCAGCAGAGTATTTCATCAGATGGTTGATACTGAACAAAAACTTCTGCAATCAATTTTGAGTGTGTTTTAGGGTTAAACAAGTGGTCTTCTTGAGGCTAGTGAGACCACTTCAGGAGATACTTAAGTGTTTTGCTGAATGAGAATTTGCTTGAAGGCTGGCGTCAGGACACTTGGAGTGGATTGGGCAACCAGAAAACACAGGCAAAACTGATCCTGAAATAGTCTGATTTAGCTTTTGTGCAAATGAGTAACTGTTCAGTGCCTGAGTGTCCCATTAGCTTGGCAGTTTGAACACTAGAAGCAAATGTGTTCTTTTCATAATGAGTACTTCTTGTATGATGATTTTTACATTGTCAGAAGGCCTACTGGCTTACTGTCATATCTCCTCCAGCCCTGCCTGGTAGTCTTATCCCTGGATTTATTAATTCGGCACAGACTACTTGGCTCGTGGTGACAGACACAGCTCCATGTTTTCTGCCAGGCTTAGTGTAGTTTCATTAAAACTCTATACCCTAATAAAATGTATGTAAAGAGAAAGCTTTCCTATGCATCCTCTGGTTATAAAAATGTGGTGATTTTGTGAATGAAGAAATCTTTTTTTTCCTAATGTAAGCAAAATCATCCAAGTCCATAGATTAATCTCATAATAGATTAATCTTAAAATGAAAGTGTTGTTTCATGCATTTCATTTGGCATCTGCCAGAACAAAATCTGAAGATGGTTTTTGCAGGAACCTGCTATGCCCTCAACCATGATGCAGGACATCTGTAAAGCAACTTGTTGCTTTTGTCATTCTTCCTTAAATACCCAGTTTTTGTATTGTGATAATTGTAGCGCTGCAAAAGCAGAACACTGCGTCATCCTTATGTGGCCTGGTAGCTAATTCTGGATGTATGTGAAACAGAAATGCTTGGTTTGGTGGCTGAGAAGATGAAGCTGAAATGGCGCTTTGCTGGTAGGGTGGAATGAGGCGCCAGGTCAGGCCTCCTGGCTGGCAGGACAGAAGCCATCTGCCGCAGCAGGAGACCTTTGCTGGCGGGCGGCTGCGCAGCGTGGCTGTACGTGCCTGGTGCGGTGAGGACATGTTCAGAGCAGCGTGGGCGGGCGAGAGTACCGGCTGCGGGTACGCGTGAAGAAGGGCACGTGGGGCCAGGAGGAGATCCAGCGCTGCTGGGTGAGGTGGTGCTGCAGTGCCTGGGGTGGTGGCTTGGTGCTGCAGCTACGTCCTCCCAGAGCCAGGCAGCTCTTCAGGGACAGACTTCTAGATTAGGTCTGTTCTCCATGGCATGGCCTGGGACCGGGGAGTGATGCCCAACTGCCCTTGGTGCCCCAGCTTGCGCAGGCTCTGCTGGCTCCACTGAGGCCCGGCAGCAGCCGGCTGCTCTCTGTGAGGAGAGGCCGCGGGCTAGCGGGAGAGAGACCCTCTCAGGGTAGGGAGAGACAATGGCCTCCCCCATGGTTCCCCAGGCCAGGCCTGTCGTATTACTGTGTTATCAACCGTAACGAAACATCGCTTGTTAGGAAAGAAACCCAACTTGCTCCTCATTTTGAGCTAGAAAATTTGCAGTGAGCAGGAGATGTGAGCAGATTCTCATTTCAGGGCAAGAGCAGTGAAAGGGAAAGATAAATATGTAAGAACTCACATAGCTCTAACGTTTACTGATGTTAAATGCTAATGTCACTGCACACTGAAATTTGGACAATTAAGAGTGATAACACTGAGGTGACAGTTTTCTAACCCTCAAATAAGCAATTAGCAAAGAGTATCCCCATTTCTGACACAATAATTGTTGCTTAGGGAGGTATTCATTTACATATCAATGTCTTCATGAAGCCCTCAGGGATCACAGCTTGCTCTTTGTTATACAGTCAGATTTAAAGTGCAACAAAATTTAACATTTTTATGTTGAGATGATTCTCAGATATCAGTATTTAAGAATGGAAAATTTAACCATAACAGTAAATGTGAAAAATCCAGAGAAATGGCTCCTAAGTAATAGGAAGCCTGTGCTTTATATAAATCCCTTGATTTCAGAGAAGAAGCTATTTGGAAGTTTACTTCATCAGGTCCCAGCTTAAAGCTTTCTGAAACTCAGTGCAAGGATTCCCAATGATAACAGCAAGCTTTGAATCAAGCCCCAGGTCAGTTGTGGGGCTTTGCTGAACACAGCCCTTGATTTTCCCCATGCAGAAGCCTAAATTGTTCACATAGCTGCAGCATTGGTTCAAGATTGTGGTCTGACTCTGAGCACATGCATCTGCCACTTCCCTGCATTTCCCAGGAGGAGCTGCTGAGTGCTGCAGGCTGGTCATGGGGTCCTGGGTGCTAGCACCCAATATGCAAGTAGAATAGTGAGAAGAGTCACAGAAGATGCAAAGAGTCTCATTTTCAGGTGGTCCAAACCCTTGCGAGCACTGCTGTGGATGATGCTGTGGAGGGCACTGTCCTTCTGGAGGTGGACCCTATGCACTAAAGCTACTCCCGTGGGGCAGAATCACAGAATGTTCAGGGTTGGAAGGGACCTCTGGAGATCATGAAGTCCAACCTCCTTGCCAGAGCAGGACCACCTAATCTAGGGCAGGTCACAAGGAACGCATCCAGACGGGTCTTAAAAGTCTCCAAGGAAGGAGACTCCACAACCTCTCCGTGGACCCTGTTCCAGTGCTCTGTAACCCTTACAGTAAAGAAATTCTTCCTCATGTTGAGGTGGAACTTCCTGTGCTCCAGCTTGTATCCATTGCCCCTTGTCCTATCGCAGGGCATAAGGGGAAACAGGTTGCCCTTTTCTTCTTGACACCCAGCCCTCATATATTTATACACATTAATTAGATCCCCCCGACTCTTCTCCAGACGAAAAAAAAAAACAGGTCCCTCAGCCTCTCCTCATAGGG
>NW_008631630.1:0-30493 GCF_000691845.1 Merops nubicus
TAAAACTCAAGCCACTTGTCCCTTGAAGACCTACACAAATTCATGCAATTCCATGGCAGACAGTATCATCTACATGATTAAATATTTCAGCAGGTTGATTGGTGAAGGGCAAAGTTCCCAGTTGATTAGAAAACCTTCTCCTGGACAACTGCATCACTGACTTACATCTTACCTATTGCTAACGAGTTTGGTCCAAGAAGATGAATATGGGATACAGATCCTGATTGCTCACCAAACATATTCCACAAACTACTGTATGATATTAATAGAACAGCTCCCTGGTCAATGAAATTAAGCCTCAAGGATGAAGAAACAGAATATAATAATAGGGCTATAATAATTTAATCATATTAAACACCCTAAAACTGTATTAGCGATTTCAGCCAGTAAAGGCACCTTAGCCTAGGTTTTGGTGAAATGCAAGTCAAAGACAATGTTTCCATAATCAGATCTTACAACTAGCTAACAGAGAAGCATGAGAAAACTCTGTCCTCTGACTCAGGAGCAAAACCAAACTCTGCGGGGAATGCTGCTGAAATAATGGGAAGCAAAGAACAAATAGAGGAAGGTTGTTATAATTTTCTTTAAGTATAGTGATAGCTATCACTGTACAGACAGCAACAGCAAACTGAGCATTGACTGAGGCTGAGAGGAGGCTTGGCAGGTAGCAGGGTGAACCCACAAATCACAGTCAAGCTGTAGTACAGACTACATGGAGTGACATGGAAGAGTCACTAGCTGATTAAAGGGGTCAGATCTCTGTGTTCAGCCTCCACGAGCAAGCAGGGGGGGTTATGGTTCCAGCACAGCCTTGGCAAAATTAAACAATGGTTGATGAAATTTCAGGATGATGCATATGCCAAATGAGGGTAGATTCAACTCCCAAGGGGCATCTGGTAGTAATACTGTACTATAGCAAATAAAATGAGAGTAATAATAATTTACATTTCTATATACTGCCCTTTAAGGCATCTGAAACTGGCTACTGTCAGAGAACAGATGTAGGATTAAACAGCATGTGTCCAATATAGATGAAAAACCTGATTCCTGACTGCTACATTTATATGACAAGAAAAAAAAATTAAAAAAAGAGAAATAAGGAAAACCAGCCTTTAACTGTAATATTTATGTGGGTACAGGCAGACCCCAGTAAGTTATACTAGGACCTCGTTATCAAAATGTTGAATTTCATAAACCAGTGAAGTTAAGCTACCAGATCACATAACACTGCCTACAACTTCTCTGAGCTGGTCTGTGTCTTGACTTCAGCAAGAATATCCCAAGAGCTACTCTAGCTTTTAGCAGTTGGCAATCACTACCAAGATTTTTGGAAATTCAGACAGCTTCTCCACACCCTTCACATTTTAGTCACAGAAGGCAGGTGCTGTCAGGATAGCTGGAAAATATTCTCTTCAGAAAAGATGTTCCCAGGGAAGGATCTAAAGCTACTGAATGTATAGCCACTTTATGTTGCCAAAGCAGGTCAGAGTGACACAAGTCACTAGGTGACTTCTCAGGGAAAAAGAAACCTATTGAAGAGAAAGCTGAGGCTTTCAGTCAAGAAAGCCCAGAGTCAAGTTTATAGCTTGCAACCTAGAGCTCCTGGAGTACTAACACAATCCTCATAAGTCAAAAAATGAAGAGGCTGTCTTCACAGGAGAGAGAAAAACATCCCAAGTCTGTACCATTTGATTTATACTTGCAAAGGAAAGCTGAGCCAGTTATATGTGTAAACAGGGGTTGAGCTGATGTGTTGCTTTTCTCCTCTTCCATTCTGGGAAATGACTGTGGGTGATCCTTCTTCTTTCTTTACCTCCCACTGTTTCTTCCTCCTCCAACAGATTAAAAAAAAGATCTGTTTGCCAGTGGAGAGTGGGGATACCAGCTGAAACACCTGCGTGCCAGACACGTCCAGCTGTCCTCTGCCCTGCCTCTTGCTGACAAGGCATCTGTGCTGCACACCACACACACCAGCTTGCATGCTGTAGGTAAGCAGACTTGGAGCATTATTATTCCCAGGGCTCTTGTGCAGTTCTCTCGACCATCCCCCCAGCCCGAGGAGGGGAACTTCTCCTTGTACAGCAGCGCAGCAAAACTGCCTAACCCAGAGCAATGACTTCTCAAATTCTCTTATGATACAATCACCACATCGTTCTAGTGTTAGGTTACAGGGCAGCAAGAAGTCAGAACCCTCCTCTAAACAGGAAATACAAACATTTATAAGGTTAAAACCAGGCCTAATCCTCTAGTGCAGAACCCTCTCGCTCCATTTTCACAAATTTCTGTGCTTAGATAACAGCATCCCTGCAGATTTTTGCACATTTTTTTTCTTCCTAGTTGTGCAAGAATTGCAAATAAACTAAGCAGAGCAGGGAGTCGTCCACCTTGAGATTTCTAAACTTATTTCAGGCGTCCCAGAAAACCAGGCAGGAGGGACAGACCTCAAACCAAAGACAAGTAAAAACTTCAAACCTCTTTCTCTTCAGATTATGAAATAGAACTGGATTAATAACTTCTTTCAGTTCTTGTCAAAAAGGGAAAAGGATTTTTAAAGACTGTTTCAGATTAACAACTTTTTTTCAGAGGTTTCATTTGACAAGATATAACTGATGTTTTGAAATTCATTAAAACAAAAGAAGTATGACACATACACAAGATTGCTTCAAAATGCAAAACTGAAACAGACTTTTTCAACTAAATATTTTTCACCAAACAGTTCACCATATTTGCCTATGTATATAATATCTTCCAGTTGATGCCCAAATTTGACTTTCTGTAAAAACAAATGTTGCATGTTTTTCTTTTTTTCCAGTAATACTTAAGTAAAAATGGCCTGAATTTCAAAACTGCAAACACTTGCTGCACTCTTTTCCCTTCAATTACTTCTGGTTTGTGGGTTCTCAGCATTTATAGCCACTGACACCTGTGAGCTGAAATAAGATTTAGGATCCTAACATTTGTTGTCTAGATTTTAAAACTTTGATTGCAAGACAAAAGTCTACAAGACTTCAAGACAAAGTGCAAATACATCCATATAAAGTATTGTTATGTATGTAACAGCTGTTAAAGTTTAATTTAATTTCTAAAACTTACTGAGAAAAAAAGGCCACTCTTGCTTTGTCCAGTATTTGGACAAAAGGACAGGATATACTCATTTTTTTTTTAATTTACTACATGCTTGCCATTAATTCAATAACTAACACAAATACTAACACTAATTTGGCTTTCAGTTACACTGAATTCTTTTATACTTACTGGAGATGAGCAAGGTCTAACTATGGGAGGATGGAAGGAATCTGGAATCAGTTCCTAGAGCTCTGGATCTCTTTGCCCCCCCACCCCCCCTTTTCCTCTAGGTCTCTTTTTAAAAGGTGTGCTCACCATTTTCAGATAACAATATTTTGCAGAAAACAAACATAACCACTAGCAAAGTGTTTGTGATTAATTTTTAATGTTCCACTGTTTTTTTATACATGGCATGATGAAAGATACTAGTGCTGGGAACACAGAATTTCTACATGCTTTTTAAAGACTACAAAACACCTTCATTGTTTTCTCTCCATAAGTGGTGGTGGCAGTTTTGTTTTTTAATGTATCCATGTGAAAACAGTTTCCCATCAATAGGCAAACAGACACAGAGCATCTTAACTTGCCTCTAAAAGTCAGCAAAATCTAGTAAAACTAGTGGCAGTGTTGCAATAATAATACAGACTGATTTCAGTTTCTTCCCAATGAAGAATGTGTGTTTTTGCCATTCCCTTGGTTAAGGATGGAGGCAGATCTCCTAACCTAGCCCAGTTTCACCCTTTAAATCAGAGACACTAATGTATCTAGTCTTAAGCAACAATGCTTAAATGTTATCCAAACCTGTTTTCCTTTATAGTTCTAAGCAACATATGAAGAAAAACAGTATTAGAAAATCAGGGCAACAAGAAGAAAAGTAGAAGATGGGAAAATGTAAACAAGAAGCCCCATAAAACTCACGAACAAACCAGTACATTTTGAATTGCTCTTTGGTAACTGATGAAAAAAAGTGTTATGAGGCAAATCCTTCACTGGGTCACTCACTGGGGAGACTGGTAAAAATAAATTGCACAGCTCTAATTTTCCTAGCAGCTTCCATGCTATTCTTTGAAACTGAGTAAGAAACCCTTGGCCTAATCCCAAGAGCCAATCTATAGTAAATAGTGCACACTTAATGCCTAAGTTCCTTTTTAGCACCATTCAGACAGTGACTTCAGCCACACAGCTTAGTCATAGCAGACATTTTTGTGGTGAAAGCATTAAACCCACATGCAGCTCTCTTTCTGTGGCCACTGGGGGTCATGCTCCTTTCCCATTAGCTGAATAAATCATAAAGTCTGCACAGACCACACAAGAAGCAAGGCTAGCAAGCCACAGGCAGTGCCTACAGCCTGCTAGTTCTTTTCAGAAGTAAAAAAAAAAAAGAAAAGAAAAACAGGAGAGAAACACAGCAAAACAGCCTAGCTTTAAGAAATTATTTGCTTTTTTAAAATTTGATCTCTTTGAAGTCCACAGAGATTTGTTTGTTTGTTTGCCTTTTAACCCAAGCAGCTACAGTGAGGAAGAAAAGCAGAGAAAAATAAAAAGAGTGGCTTGCAATTCCTTTGTCCTATGCTGCAACAGCAGAAGGTAAAAAATCCTGGTAGTGTGTTAAATAATAGAGGCTGTCATGCAATACAGGACCTTATCAGATACCCACAGAAAAAAAACATATATGTTGATAGATAATACATAATACAGGACAGAACAAGGAATCAAAATAGTGCATAATATTTTTCACATCAAATGATTTATTCTGCCAGTGAAAATGACAGTAACTAAGCAAGGTCTGGAAGTCCAGAGGTTGGTTCAAGTTCCCATCAATCAGGAAACGAGATAAGAAGGAATGTTAAACATATCCATTAGCATGCAGCTAATGAACATGAAGAAGATATGCACAGCTCATTATGCTAAGGAGCATTTCTGTAAAATGTACCCAACCTCAAAATATTTTCTAAAGTGCAGTGAACTCTGGAGAGATTTTATGTAAGGGGTTGATTGGCAACTCCAGCATGCCCCGTTCCCCAAAGAACCCAGCTGGGGCAGGCAGGGGGAGTGGGTGGGAGGGCAGCTTTCCAAACTCTGTTCTGTTCCATGATCCCGTCTGGATCACTTGGACATGCAGTGTTTAGAAAATGACATGTACATGCAAACTCTTCTGAGCAGGGAGGAAAGCTGAATCAAAGATTGCTGGGGCTATTTGGCTTATTTCAGCATTGTCAGCTGAACCTTTGCTTACTGTTCTATTTTGTCTGGGCATTTTTGATGCAATCTAAGATATTTTTTAGCAGAACAACAACAACAAAAAATCATCACACTAGACAAAAAATATATATAAAGAAAAGCCCAAAGAACAACAGAACAAAAAGAAAAAAAAAAGAAAAGGAAATAAAAGAAAGTAAGCACCAGCTAGGGTCAGATTGGCTTAAAACAGAGTTTTGAAAGCTCTTTCAATCAGCTCTACCAGTAATCCTATATCCTTACCTGCAATATAACTTACTCTTTAGTTATTATAGTTCTCCTGAGCAAAGACAGATAATCATGTTGAATTGTGACAAATTATGCAGTGGTTTTGAGATGTGAGCAAGCACTCACAAGGGAGTAGGGCAAGACCACTTAAATCCATTTCATTTGCGACTTAATATTGTGGGTTAAAAGTTGTGTGACCTTTGCCAAAGACATCTCATATATGTGCAGGGAAAAAAAAATCAAATCCCAAGTCTCAAAAGATTCCTAGCAATAAGATATACAGTTTCTGACAGGTCACCCAAGGCACAGCCTGAATTTTATCTTGGAATTCTTACCGAGGGATTAAGTACCACTCTAACCAGAATAACAATAAATAAAAATCCCTCAGTAGAAAAATGTAGAACTGTGCAAAATTTAGGATTTCACTAACTCCAGTGGAACAGCTAGCTTTTAACATCTTTATACATGTATTTTCCACATCAGTAAAAAACATTCTTAAGCAACTCTCATAGAGCATCCTTCCTGAAACTGGAGTGCTGAAAAGAGCTCTAAGAGTTGAGATTTCAAATGGATGCAGAGGAAGATGAGTGACGCAGAAGCTGAGTGTAGCAGGGCTCCCTTCTGGCCATTAAAAGCCAAATTGTTAACCTTTTCCTCAGGCAAAACTTGTGTTGATCTCCCTGGGAGATTTGCCTAAGTGAGGACAGCAATATTAAACTCCACTAGCAGCAAGAACCAAGGATACCACTTCAATAATTTTAAGATGCAAACCATATAAATATACTTGTTTTGTCCAAATGCATATGAACAGCAGTCACATAAAACATTTCCTAGGCCTGTGTAATACCAGGAGAGCTGCAGATTCAAACTTGGCTACTTTCAAAGCACCCTTACTTGTAAGGAGCAAACACAATGCAAACATTGTGAGGCCAAATTCTCCCTCCAGAATCTGGCATGGGTACGTGCTCTCTGAAATCTGGCAGGAGCCCAGGATGGGGTAATGCAAAACGTGGAAGGGAAGGGAAGAAAGGCTTTCTCCAGGCAAGCAGAGGGGAACCCAAAAGGTTCAGGTGAGGGAAAGAAGGCTGACCTTCCCCTCTCACGTGCCTCACTGGAGCAAGCAGAGCTCCACCAAAGCTTTCCATTGAGTTTAGCTCTGCCATTCCCAAATACAGACAATCTTGTGTATTTTTGCCCTTCTGCAAGCAAAGAGATGGGGAAATGGTTTAATTCTTAACAGTATTTACTACCAGTAACACAGTACCAGGCCTCTCTCCTCAGAGGTACAGATGAGAAAACAGAGACAGCAAGGGTTACAGCCAGAACTATCACTCTGATTCCTGTGGCATATCATTATTTCTACCTTTGCAAATGGTAGATCTGCAAAGATTCAGGATGTTTAAATGGAAGAACAGTATCTGACAACTTATTCTCCATTGGTTTCCTTTGTTACTCTGAGTACCATAAACATAGTCATACAAATCCTAGGAGATGGAAGTTTTCCTGGGTAAATATGGGGTCTTTCATCCTCACTGATCAAATGCCATGAACAGCATAGGTGCATTAAAACTCACATCTTCATCTCGTGCAAGCCAACCAATGTAATAATACATTGCATAAAAATATGAGCATCTCCCATACCAAGAAAGGCTGAGAGAGCTGGGGCTGGGTGAGGGAGAGGAGAAGAAAGAAGAAGAGGAGAAGAAAGAAGAAGAGGAGAAGAAAGAAGAAGAGGAGAAGAAAGAAAAGAGAAAGCTCAACAGAGAGGGGTTGTGATTTACCAATACCTGGTGGGAGGGTGCAAAGAAGATGGAGCTAGGCTCTTTACAGTCATCCCCAGTGACAGGAGAATGGGCACCTGCTGCAATGCAAGAGGCTTCCTCTGAGCATCAGGAAACATGGTGTTACTGTGGGGGTGACCGAGCGCTGGCACAGGTTGCCCAGAGAGGCTGTGGAGTCTCTCTTTCAAGATACCCAAAAGCCATCTGGATGTGGTCCTGGCCAAGTGGCTCTAGGTGGCCTGGCCTGAGCCATGGGTTGGACCAGATGCCCTCCAGAGGTCCCTTCCAACCTCAACAACTCTGTGATTGTGTTGATTTAAAAAAAAAAATGGAATTTTCAAACTTCCAGGTTGAATTTGAGATATTAAATACCTTTCCACACTTGGGCCAAAAATTCTAGACAAAACTAGAGTATTACTGCTTGTGCTGAAGAAACATGGAAGAGTGGACTTCCACCTGCTGCATGAACTGGGGAAATCAGTCACTAAAGGTTCATGTTTTCTGTGTTTTTAAATAAGAGAGTATAAGAGTGCACATTTTTTACAACATAATACGAAAATTGTCTGACTCTGCAAACAACACTTCAATAGAAGAATGTCACTCAGTCTATAAATTCTGTATTAAGTCTGACTAGGCACACATTAAATTCCCAGTACTCTGGTCTACTGTCTCATCACTATTTTCCAACAATCACACACACATAAAACAAAGCCTTTCTTTCCAGAAAAGATTTTACAAAAACACAAGGCTAAAGCTAGGGGTGTGGTTATGACAAGATTGTACCAGTCACTGCTGGTTTAAAGACACCTACTCCATGGAGAGCTTGTGAAATCCAAGATAAGGAGTATCTCATGCTAACCAGCTTCTCTATTGTGCCTAATTAATTACTCTTTTGCTACCTTCCTCTGCATTCTGCATCTTTACCACCCCTTAACACTACAACAATAAGATTTTTTTTCATCTTACTTTTGTTGATCTTAGGATTGTACCAACTGGTGAGTTGATAAATTTAGGAAAATTGTTAAAAGCAGTTAAAATTGCTATTCTCAGTATTATAGGTAGATATAGTCACAACGTAGAGGTGTATTCTTTCATTATTAGATAGCATTTAGAACTGATGGGCAATATCCACAGATAACATGCAGAGTGCTTCCACTACCTTCAGAAGAAATCACTGAGGACATAAGGAGCATATAGAGCTGTGAAGTGCCAGTTTCCTACATCCCATCCATTAAGATTAAACCTTAAAATGTATTATTGCAATGAGGGATTATTTTATATTCTTGAATCCCAATGCTACTAGAGCTATACAAAGAAGTTAATACCTTGGTATGTAACAGTAGACTAGGACTTGTTAAAAAAAGACTAAATTTGGTCGTTAGATACTTGTCAAAAGGTAGGAAGTATTAAGTTTTAAAAAAAATGTTTCTTCCAAAACACAAAACAATTGCATCCATTCTGTTTCTAAGAATACTGCTGTAGATCAGATTCTGAGACTGTTATTCAAGAGTAAAAGGTATTTATACAAATACTCCTTATTTTGAAAAAGCTGATATAAGAACTGCTCATTGAAAGTCCAGAAGATTATTCTTTTTAAAAGCCAAAATTAAAATACTGTACCAGCTGCTCAAATATTTTGCTAGGGAAAAAATACAAGGAATAATCCTTGTCCCTGAAAGTACCATAAGAAACCCTACCAGTGTAAAGCACACTCACCTAGCTCTGTATTTATCAACAGGGCTATTGCCACAAGCTTAAAGAGTTTCTGACACATCTTATTATTAATTGTTGCTGCTGCATCCCCTCTCCCATTTAAAATCACTTTCCTTGGAATGATATACATGTGGAGAGTTGGAGGACAACTGTAAAACTAGTAGTTGCGGTAACCAGACGAGGTTTACATGTCTGTCCACATCAGCACCATGTACTCAAGATGGATTTCAGCTGCCAAAAAGGTCAATCCAAACTGCTTGCACAAACCTGTCTTTATGCTCCTGTTTATTATGCTCCCATGTAGTCGATGTCTCGTGCACTAAAACAGTGCAGCCATATGTCAACATCTCTCTGGTGGTTCCCAATGTTCTAAACAAGAGCGAGGGTGCACTGAACCTCCCATGTAAACTTTATACAACAGATTCAGCAGAACTGTAATTATTTACAAAATGATGGCATGAGAAATCTCTGGATTTATATCTCACTTTAAAGTAACAGGGATTGTGTCCACAGAATTCTTGAGTTCATGGTAGGTTTTTAATTTACTTTCTTATTTTGGGTATGATAAGATCCCACTCAGCACTCTGAAGAATCAATGTCATTCCTTTTTAAGTTATTAATTTGTTTCTAAAAAGTGCTTCTCCCTCTCTGTTTTTCATCTTCTTTTTTCTTTTAACAAAGGCACTGTATTTAATGCCAGATGAACCTGTATGCTGAGTTGTTGGCACTACATAACACTTGTGTCTTGGATTCCAATTATTCCCTGGACAGAAAGGAGAAGGTAAACAAGGAGCACAGAATTCACTCATCTGCAGAGGATAAGTACCAAGTGTGATTTAGGTAAATTCCACTGAATTCAATTTTCAAGCTTCTCTCAAAGCCTGACATATTTGTCACTATGCCACGTTCCCAACTGGTAACCAAATAACTTTGGCTTTTCCATTGTCCTTTACAGACAGCTTGACCCAAACAGCATACAGAGTCAGGACTACCTGCAACAAACTGCTCAGGGCTTCTGACCCCAACTGACACCAGTCTGACAGGATTACACCTCGTCAGTCCTCCCGTGCTCTGAAGTTCAAATCTGCCCCTTTCTCAGTCTTCTTCCTTCTTACTTTCACCACCTTCTTTTAAATATTTTTTTTCTCTCCCCCCTAACAGTACATGTACAACTAATGAAGCTGCTTCTGTAAGATCAGACTAAGTAAATATGACATCTTGGATTTTAGCTTAATTATCCCTCTTCAACAGATAGCCATGATGTTTATGAACACTTGCATTAACTGTTACTTTAACATTTTCATAAGCAATTAATACACAATTTAAATCATTCCTACATGATGTATATTGAATTACCTTTACTCCAGGTAGAAAAGTCTTCAGTTGTTTTTGTTGCAAAGCTAATATATAATGAAATAATAATGATTATTTGTAATATAGTGCTTCTTGTCTTGGGATCTTCAATAATTGAGTATAATGAAGTATTTATTATTTCTAGTTCAGGACAAGCAAACAGTGTTAAATGGCTTCTCCAGAATTCAGGGCTTATGGTCCTCTGCTCCAGCCACTCTCCTACTACAGTTTGTTATTTCTCTATGCTGGTGGGCCTCTTGCCTGTCTTTAAGACAGTTAAATAATGTAATTAAACAATTAGGATGATTGCCTTAAATGATCAATTAAGACAGAATTCTAAACATGCTTCCTCATTTGGAATTTAGCCTACTTTCTATCTCCTTCTGTGTATCACAGACAAGGCAGCTAGGCTAAATCCTGAAATCACTGCACTTCTTATAGTATATGGTTTATCCTAAGCTTATGTGAGTGCTTATGGGGTGACTGTTATTCTTGTAGGGCTTGGGAAAACTTACATCTACACGGCCAATCCCTGCAGCCAACACATGCATTGATTTAATTGAAGAAAAGAGAATTTTTCATTCTTGCTGTACTATATGTGTTACTCTTCCTTGATACCTGGCAAATCTAACCAATAAATTGTAGAGCTGTAATGGATGTCCATGTTAAGGATCTGAAGTCTTCTGAAATATCCTTCACAGGCTTTCTTAGAGCACTCTTTGTTAATTACATTTGGACTGGGGCAATAAAAACCAAGGCCAGTGATAGCACAGTGACCTTACCTGTATTTAAACAATTAGCAGGCAGAACTGAGCTGACAGCAGCAGAGAGGCTACAGGGATTTTATGATATGTAAATAAAATTGGCACGCCTGAACCATGTTTCATCTCTAATTGCAGATATTGCAATTTCATTTAATAGGAATAATATTTAAATAAAAGATTACCCACTTAAACAAGTTTTCTCTCCAAGCCTCCCCCTCTCAGTTTGAAGTCCCTCTGTTTAGATCCTTTGCAGAACTGGTGTCTTTCTTTACTACTTTCATTCTGTGTCATAAACAGTCAGTGTTATTACAGACATCATGGTATCAAACTCCAGATAGTCTGATGTTTTAGGGGAAAAAATTAGACTATTTAAAGTGATTATAACTTTCCACTTGATAGTTTAACATTCTGCAATCATTACTGACTCTGCAGGCACTGTTAACCTGTTCTGGTGAGACAAACATGTCTTTCCTAATGTTTACTGAGATATTGTAAATTACTTAACGTACAGCAGAGTACGTTTTTCTCAGTTAATCTAGATCTGATCCCTGAGGGGCTATTTATTACATATGTATACAACCTGTCTGTAGAAGTGAAGTTAATGTAATATGACACAAGTAGCACACATTGTTTAAATGTGTTCCAGAAAGTTAGCAAATTTAGTTAAAAGAATACTTACATGCTCTTCTGCCTGGAAAACAATGAGGAAAAGGGTTCTAAATATTAAACACTGCTGTTCACTGTAGGTGGCCAATTAATACACTGTATCCAAGCTGGAACAAATCCTTCAAATATATACATAAAGCATATAATCTCTTATCTGCTTAGGCATTATCAAATTTTTAACAAATCCTAGTCACTTCAAACACAGCTTTAATGGGATGTAGTACTAAAACATGCAAGTAAAGAACAGAGTTTTTAAGAACATAATCTGTTTTAGAATGTTTCAAGAGAACTGCTTTGAAATGTAATTATAATCTTAACCCATGAGTAAATGTGTGCCATCTTGCAGAATTATGTTACATGAATCAATATGTATGGAAAGAGATAGCCTCCTGTTCCTAACACCTATCACAGTTTGAAAATTGGGGTTTAGACAGAAGTATCTTGAGATGGTTCTAAAGGGTGGCTATGTTGGAACACAGGAGCACGTTTATGGCTACAGGTTTGGTCCCTGTAAATGTTTTATTTGATGATGAGAGAAAGAGTTTACTTGAGAGAAAATTCTAGCAGGATTTTACAGCTATTCTAGCCCTGATAAATAGTCAGAACATATTTTAATAGAATCTATCTGTACTTCTGTGTCTTTATCTTACTAACCTTAAAACAACACGAGGCATCTTTTTCTCAGGGAGCAGAAAGGTCAGTGTGTGAGTTGCTGCTTCCTCAGGCTGCCTCAGCTTTCCCTTACTTTTAGAGTGAAATCTCTTATTCCAAAAGCTAGACTTCCAGTTTCCTTTGTGTATGCAGAACCTGAGTTTTTCACACTGGTTTGGTCTGGTTTTATTCTGGTTTACAGTTACCTTGTTTGCACAACTGACAGATTGATGTTGAAAACAGCAATATGAGTTTAGAAGCTAGTCTATTACTTTGAAGACAGACTGATTTGGGTCGTAGGATCATAGAATCATTTAGGTTGGAAAAGACCTTTGAGAAGGTCAGTATGTTCTGTACAGACAGACACTTCACACTCACTGCCCTCTGTTCTGCAAGAAAAATGGTTACCTGGTTAATTAAATTTCCCTTTTTTCCCCCAAATATGTTGCAATTCTCAATTAAGAAGAGAAATAGACTGTATGCACGTGATGCAAGCCTTGTACTTCAATATAATAAGCAAACCTTTGGACTATTTACAGACCACCCTGTTAAAGAACGTCAGTGAACTCTGTGAAGATGCTCTTCTTAGTGCTTTGATGTTGAAAGGAAAATCAAAAGCAGTGGGTTTTGGCCATATATGGTAACTGTGCAAGGTGTGATTTGGATCTTTATTCAGTGAACAGCCATGGTCAAATACAAAAAAAATGCAGAAATATAACTGAAATTGAGGCAATCATGAAAAGTCTATTTAGCTACCACCAAAGGCAATGAATCTCTGAAAGCTCCTCAGTTTTCATTTTTAAGAGTCCTGAGTGTCCTCACTGCTGCCTTCATGCCTGCCTTTGAACAAACCAGCTGCCACGAGTATATACACTGTGTATATAATTTAATTGGGGGAGGGGGAAGGGCCCTAAACCAATGATTCTAGCATGGGTAAGGTCCTAGGTCCCCTGCTGCTTGACTGAAGGCTTCATCATCAAGGAGCTTTCTACATCTACAATAGCTCTTGGTCTAAGGGGAGTAATGGGGATGTCAGGTATCCAACCAGAATTCCTTTTGTACTCGGTATAAAAGAGGGAAAATGAAAAATTCTGCAATAATCTGTACTAGTTAGGGAGTATCTCTAAGATACATACAAGGCTACAGGTTCCAAAATAGGATCTTTACTGTGATTTGAATATTATTCTTCAGGTTAATAGAAGATGACAAGCATATTCAGCTACAATGTTGTAAACAGTTATTCCTGGTCACAGTAAAGTCACAGCAAGTTCTACTAACCTGAAAAATATATTTATGTGAAAAGCTTTTTCCATAGTTTCAGCATTATAGTCACTGAAGTTTATGAGTCAACATTTACTTAGCACTGTTTGACTAATGGCTAAAACCTTTTATCAAGGACACACACAACAAGGGTTATTTCATGAAAATATTTCTATATAATATGGCTGTTTCCTTTGGAGAGTTGCAAAAAAAAGTATTGATAAGATCTATTTTTTTTTAGACATGGAGACACTAAAGAAGAAGGGGAAAGCAAGTTTCTTACCATTGCACAACAAGCTAGGAGCAGGTTATTAGGCCACAACAAACCATCACAATTGTTCTGTCTGATCTCATGAATAACACTGCTCAAGGACTCCCCAGAGTTTAACTTATTTAATAGAAAGTATATCTTCTAGAAATGAATGGATAGAAGTAAGAAATAAAAGGTATAATTTAAAAACTTCTGTGACAGATCAGCTATGACACTGTGCTCTGTGTACTATTCCAAACATGAATTACCACCTTAGTTGAAGTCAGAATTTTTCTGGGTAAGCTATTGGTTGCATTGACTTCTAAAGTCACCTGCAGAGTTTATCTTATTTAAAAGAAAGTATATCTTCTAGAATGGATAGAAGTAAGAAATAAAAGGTATAATTTAAAAACTTCTGTGACAGATCAGCTATGACACTGTGCTCTGTGTACTATTCCAAACATGAATTACCACCTTAGTTGAAGTCAGAATTTTTCTGGGTAAGCTATTGGTTGCATTGACTTCTAAAGTCACCTGCTAGAATGAAGAGCTCTTTATTAGAAGATTTCTGTCCCACATGTACATACTTAAGTGGAGGAAAATCCAAGAATAGAATTTCAGCTTTCTGTCTGATGGTGCTAAGCCACTGTCACTATACTCCCCCAGGACACCCTCCCACAACTATAGCTAAGCACAGTTTTACATTCCCTGCTGAAAATAATGCATTGTATGTATTACTTTGGTATAAAACCAATGACATACAGAAAGCACAACATATCTTTGCAACAAATTAATTTGGATTGTATTGAAGTTACAAGTGAATTTAAAAACAGGCATCTTACCTCAACTTCTTTGTCAGCCTTTATCTTCATCAATTGTTTTTTCTTGAATTGTTGCCAAACTCTTAACATTCACCTATAGAGAAATTTTTGTTTTTAAGTTAACTCTTTGTTATTAACTATATGGACTACATAAATCTGCCTGTTATTAAAACAAAAGAAAACTCTTCTGGTATTTGGTTGTGCTATAGCATATCTCCAAAAAAAAATTGACAATTCTATGGCCAATCTCTGGCCTACCTGGGTTAGTATATGACATGAAACTCAGCTGCCCCACTGGAACCCCTAAGCCCAGTCTCTCTCCTCTGTTTAGGGGTGACTAGGGGTAGACCATTCAGTCAAATCAGTGTCAACTGATACAAGTTCCCCAGATCCACCTATGCTACAAGCATGAAGAGTAAACTGAACACAACGACAGCACAGTCTAGAAAGCACAATTCCTGCTTCTAAATTAATAAAGTTCACATTTTATGCTAACACTGGATTCATTTACTTAATGAATATGCATAACTATAGTGTATATATCAGTAATCTGTATGTTTTCTGAAAAAAAGTTTCACAGCTTTCCTAAAGGCCCTAAAGCAGAGGTTATCCTCCTTCACAGCAGAGAAGAAAGTATATTTATAGTTTTTTTAATTTTCTGAAGTGCTCTTCAGCTCAGGAAAATACAGAGGAAACAACATCTGAGAACTTGTTCTGCAAGTTATCTCAAGAAATCCAACACATGTACTTGACAGATTATAAATTACTGTGTACTTTCCACATTTACAACAGTTTTTGCTTGTAAAGGTATAGATGGTCATACATTGCTTCCAGAATTAGGAAAAAAAGGGTTTACATATAACAAGAAGAGTGTCTAGGTCTGTTTGGTGCTGTGCCAGCACTTATTCTAAATACTTAACAGGACACAGACTACTTAAAGATACTTATTTAAAGTACTCAGTCACCTTACTTAAACCACATTACAATTAAACATAAGTTGCATTTCATATTGAGAAAACAATTAATAAAGGTGAAGACAAGATCCTCTTTCTCTAGTTAGGCTCCTGTCAACTCTGCAGGTCTAGCTGATGTCCAGATGCTTTAGAGAGAACCAAGCACTCCAGCTAAATAACTGGTACAGTATTTGTTTTATCAAAATCTGCACACATAAAACGATTTGAAACTTCACCACTCAGAACAAATATCTAGGTCCTTATGGTTTTGGTTTTCTTTGTTTTCATTTTCTAAGAGTAATAAAGACCTTGGGGCAGGGCATTTCCTTTGGATTAATGTCTGGCTGGGGTTAATGGCCAGGAGCTGTTCTTTGGGCCATCAGCTCCTCTCAGCCGGTCATTAATCCCCAGGAAATGCTCAGTGCCTCAATCATTATTGCTTAATTTCAGTGCAAACAAACTACTGTGGCAGACAGCATGCTGTATGCTATCCCTTAAACACAAGCAACACAGATTCAGTTATTTTAATCAATTGTTTACACTCTGCTCTATTTTCTGTACCAAGAGGAAATGACAGATCTTTTGACTGTTCTATGAGATCTGTTGGTTGGTCTCATGATCATTTGATACACAGGACTATTTCTGCATGAGTTATTCTGTCTGTCACTTACTTTGCCATTGCTATTAACTAGAAGCTGGATGAGCATTGTTAGCTTTGTTTCCTGGCAAAATCCAAATAAATTCCCTAAACCTTAAGTGCAAAGCTCCTTTTCCAATGCCAGCGTTGCCTACCTGTGCACACACCTCATCTGAGGTAGGAGGTTATTCAACTTTACAGATACCTCACTTGATACATCCTGACATTCACTGCACAGTTTCAGGCGTACCACGGAGTTATTAAATTATCAACAGTAAAATATAACATGGACTTTCTCCAGGCTTGTGCTACACAAATATTTACTAGAGCACAGAACTTTGTTATATTTCTCTGGTCTACTTGATAATCCCCTGATTAGACATCCACATGCTTGGTGGAGCCAAAGAAAAACTGTAAATGGTCAAAGGCAATGCAGCATATTTGTTTTGAAAGGCTAACTTTACAATAGTTTGACTTAAGAAAACTATTTAATCAAACTGGCCAACCTCATTGATTTCTCAGCTTTGGGTTAATAACGAAAGGATTCAAAGAAGCTATTAGTGGTAACTGAAAGCCACTTTTACTACAGCTTTAAAGGCTGAAAACCTTAGGAATGTAGATACTGCTGACTGACTGAGGCACTTCCCCTCTGCCTTTCGTGAGAAAAACTGAGTTAAAACTTCAAAATATAGGTAATAGGTAGGTGTTTATGGTCAAAAACTTCTATCCTTTTCCAAACCTCTACTCTTAATTCAAATACTAGGAAAAGGATGACACTATGCTGAAATAACTGAATGAAGTGGAATAAATGGAATGTAAATCACCATTTTCAAGCACCTCATGTAGTCTTCACTGTTAGATGCAAGTCCCAGGCATGAAACTCCTCTGTGGTATGAAAAGTGTTCACTACATCTTCCCTGTGGTTACTCACATCCTTACATTGTTGTGTGAGGCACCTCAGTGACTGTTTTACTGAATTCAAGAGAGATATGATTAGGCTGTGAAGACAGTGACAGAGAAAGAGGCTGAGTAATAAAAATCTATCATCATCACCTTGACTGGGCAGAGCCCAAAGTATGAAACCTAAACAGATATTTAGGTTATGATACGTTCAGATGTTAATACATATAGAAGAAAAATATCTTCACAAAGGGCTGCCCTATTTGTCTAGGGTGTTTTACTGTCTCTTTACTGTCCTATTACAACAATATGGTAATGGAACACACACACACTTCCACATAAAAATAGTTTGATATATGCTATATCAAAGAAGGTGGCCAAGTTGAAAGAGCTGAAAGAGCTTTGTTAAGATTTTAAGAGTGGAAAGAAGTACACAACAGGCTGAAATTAAAAAAAAAAAAAAAGAAAAAAAAAGAATCAAATATATTTGAGATCCAAATAAGGCATTTTAATCTAAAAAACATGAACAATTGGTTGAGTGAAGTCACCCAGGTCATTCTCAGCATACAGATGTATTGAAAAACACTACTGCACTTTGATTCTCTGAACAAGAATTTCCAGTCTTTTCCTGCATGGTTTTACTTTCAAGTACAAGCAGACCACATTCATTAAAACCAGATGCTACTGTCTCTTCACTCCATTTCAGTTATCAATATGTTTGAAAGATTCCAAACATTTTAATAAAATTTTGACTGTGTTTGTGATCACATCAGGCGAGGCCAGGCTGAGATGCCAAATTCCATAGGCTTTCTTGCAAAGAGAAAAGAAAAATCCAGATAATTCAGACTGTACTCCCCCCTTTTACTTAAAACAGTTTTTAAATTACTTGGGCATTCCAGAGCAAAAAGCAAACAAATAATAATAAAAAAAAATCATCAAATCCAAACAAAAGCTAAAACCCTAGGTAATAAGAAAACATATGTCATCTGATGACAGCCCCTGGGGACTTTCTGTCAGCTGGATGGAGTGCCAGCCATGCTTCTTCCTTCTTTGCTTCTGCTGTGGAAGGCCTCAGAGGAGGAAAATACAGAATACATCTCCTTTGAATTTGCTTTTGCTTCACCAGTGAATGTTATTCTAAGGGATCTGTTCTCTGCTTCCTGCATGTTGCCCCAATGGCTGGCGTGGAGGTGGTCCAGAAAACCCACGTGTTCACAGCCTGGATGCTCAGCCTGCAGCCCAAGCCCACTCTCATATTCTGAGATCTACTAGGCTCCAGGGTTTTTGCCAAAGTTCAGAAACCATTGCCCTAATTGAAGTTATTATCATTATGGGAGTTTTTAATGGATTAGTGCTGTACATTTTTCTTGTTTAGGCAGATACACACAATATGAGGCTTGGCAGAGCTCCGAGCTGCTACACTTCAACCTTTTCATTTCTCAGATTTCTGACGATTTAGCAGGTAACAGCTACAATATTATTCTCAAACATTCCTTTGCTGGCAGTTGTTAGACACAACTCCATGGCCTGTTCAGATCCCATTACCTTTTGATTTATTGGCTTTTCCTCTCTTTCTCTACAGAGCAGATTTTCTTCCTTCTAATTATATTACAGATCCCTATAACAAGAATGGCTCCTTCATTTCTTTCACTTACAGTATTTCTTTTTATTAAAAAGTATCTGTATTTTCAAGAAGCTACTGTCCTCCATCAGAACCTTGTAATAAACCACTGAATCTGTCCTACTTCACTGTGAACACTTGCTTCCACCACAGAACAGCTCTAGAGACAGACAGTCTTGGTTCAAGTGATAACAGCTGAGTCCTGACACGAGTCAATTGAGCAGTATAAATAGTTGTTTTACTCAGGCCAGAATTTCACTCCAGAATTGGAAAAAGAAACAGGGCAAGGATGGGATTGATGCATATTCATGTGAGGAGACCTGCAAATATGTCCTAAAAGGTCTAACTCTTCAAATGGTATATCTATTTCACTCTCCACTGCTAAAATAATGCATAACAGATCTTCCAGTGAGACTCTAAGTAGCTGGATATTTCAATAACACGTAATGACCTTTTTTTTCTTTTGTATTTTATGTTTGCCTATTTTTAAAACAAAGCCATTCCACTGAGACAAGAATAAAGAGGCAGTGATGTGAGTAACTTCAGTGATCCTTCCTATAAGAAAGATCAATTGCCTTTAAATCGCTCCATAAAGATATATTACTTTGAAAGCATATGTTAGGAAACGACCCTTTGATACATCCAAGGATACTTGCTATATTCAGATTTCAATCTAGTTAAATGTACATATGTTAAAATGAATGGGAATACAATGCAGCTCTGAAATAAGTAATATGTTGTTAAAGAAACACTCTGTCTTCTGGGGGCCTCATTGGGACAATTCATTTTGAAATTGTCTAGTGTCCTCAGGTCCTCAAAAAAAAAGCCTATGAAAAATATAACCCTGGAAGATTCCAAAATTTGGCTTATGAGCACTGTTAATTCACAGATCTTTATTTCACAGGTCAGAAAAATCCTGCACAGTAATACAGTTCCACCCCTTCATCATTTCTATTTACCAATCCAAAGTTAAATGCTGTTTAAACAAAAATCTGTCTGCAGAGCTGTGAATTGGAGGGTCCCACTGTGGTCATCAACTGGATGAAACATACCTTTTGTGACTGCAAACGTGTGATGAAATATTATGTAGGACAATCTCTACATTTTTATGTGATCCACACTACAAATACTTGGAATCCTCTCTCCTTGAGGTAGGAGAATGTCATGAATTGGAAGCACTTTCAGTTAGGCTGAATTAGGTTTTGTAAATAAAGACAGTTTAAATGAAACAGATCTTTTTGAAGAAAAAGTGAATGACTTTCCATTAGTTCACTGCTTTGTGGTACAAGGGCCACTCTGGTGTCTACCAAAAACTGACTTATCTTTCATTTTCCTACTTTGAAGCTAAAGCTGAGATACTGTACATTTTAGTTCTCCCAGTTATGCCATTCTTTTTCCAGCTGTAAATTTTGCCTAGGCAAAGAGCACTCTGGTGATTTCTCAGAGATTTACAGGTGGAGAGGAGAGACAGGAAGCCTCAGCTGTAGACCTGACCTGTATCTGCACGAACTATCTGAGCAGTACACGTGCAATTGATCCAACACAAATTGGCCTTGGGCTCTCCACACGTGCACTACCTGATGCCAACACAAAGATTTCTCTTCAGGGACAGACAGAAGTGATGACAGACAGAGATCAAGTAATCTTGATTGTCTTGTTTAGTAAATTCCTAAAAAAAAAAAGGTGTTCCCTGAGTGGGAGTTCTAATCTTAGTTTACTTTGTTGCTCCTTTTTTCCTCTGATGAATTTCAGAGGTTTCCACTCTCTCACAGTGTAACTGTTAAACTCACCTTATTCACGTGGAGCTAATAGGAAGCAGGCATGGATGTTCTCCCTGGGATAAAGGATTTCCTTAGCTATTGGGTGGTACCGAAAACCATTTGTCCACCCTGAGCACAAAGTACCAGTCAGAATGGAGATCAGTATTTTTTTCTGTCAAGATGACGTAATTTCCCATTTTTCGAGGGGGACCTGATGTCTAGGCATGATGTTTTGAGGGATTTTCTTTGGATGAAGGGAAGAATCCCTAAAATAGAAGGCATTCTGTCTCACATGCCATGCCTCCAGGGTGTGGCCGCCCTTACTTGGAAACCTGCGCTTCTCAGATGAACTCAGATGATTTATATAGCACTGAAGACACAGTTGTCTAAATAAGAGGGAGAAGGAAAATCGCATTGCAGGGCCACCATGATGGTTAAAAGAGTGGCTAAATTCAACCAAACTCCCTCCCAAAATTGTCCTGTTTACCAAGTAAAACCTGAGACGGTCACGTACTGTCTACGCAGCGGATCTCCTTCTAAGGGCTTCACTCCTGGTAGGGTTTTGGTGCCTTTAAAATGTTACCTACAACCTCTCCAGACAATCTGTGCTGTAGCTTGTATCTCCTCAGATCATATGCTGTGTGTCTTTGAAGCATAAGGAATCCCAAAAGACCACAACTGTGAAGGGACATTCTCTGTAACAAGTACCCCAGGTACTGCTCCCTGTATCCTTCTACTCCTGAGACACCTTGCACGTTGTCTTTGAGGAAGGATCCTAAAACTGGAAGTAGGCCCCATCTGATGTTTGTGGTTTATAACAATTCACTAACTGTAGTGCACAGAGGAAGTTGACAATTATGTTGCTCCTTGAAATTCTTGGGTATTTTCTAGAATAAATGGCTGGCTTGTCTGCACTCACAATTATCAAGCCAAGTGGAATTTTAAAAGCCCAAGGAATTTACATTTCTGGGTTTAATTCTTGTCTAAGGACCAAGTCACTCTCTCAGAAGGATGAGTTACTAAAAGCAGGAGTAAAATATGCAATGCCACCAGGAATGCTTCTCTAATTTCCTCTTACTCTCATCCCTGGCACATAGAATTAAAAGCCCACCTATCAATAAAATGGCAACCCATGGCTAAACAGCAACAGATTAGTAAAAAATAAAGTGGTAAGGCTGGGATTTCTTGACACACCATTAAAGCCTTTGCTTGTCACATGTCATGAAGCATCTGCTACGCTGCATGGTGCTCTGAGGAGGCTAATGACCCCTCAGGTCCCCTGGCAAGTTCTCCTTGACAACGAAGGGTAAATGGCTCTTTAATAAAGCCAGCCCCTATTGAAATGAACCTTCTAAAGCCAACAGCTAGTCCCTGGGCATTCCTCAGCATGGCATCTTATCTCTTTGGCACTGTGGCAAAGGAGAGGACCTAAGTTAGTTGAAAAACTATTTATGTAGGCTTTATACCTGAATGGTGACGTATAATTCTCTTAATTCTGTGGTTCACTGTAAGACTGCTTGTGGGTGCAGCACATCTTGAATGGTATACACAGGAAAGTGAATCAGAAGGAAAAAAGTTTTCCAAATTAAGAAGTAAAGTAGGAATACCTAAATGAAAATAAGCTGAAGAAGTCAAAGTTAGCCTCCTTTTAGTTGTACTGACAGAAGAGAAGTCAAATGCCAAAAGAAACCTAGAAAATAGCAGAGATACAAAAAACTAGAATTTATACAGATGCCTTTGAATTTCCCTAAATATAAACAGAAGGACACTGGAATGGTTTTTAAGGGACAAAAAAGAAAATAAATCATTTTATTCAGTTGTTGGATAAGAAAAAAACCCAGCAGGAATTCTGACTTAATTTCAGATCTGCCATTATCCTTATTTGCAGCCTTTATAGAGTTATTTCAGTTTAGTTATTTCTCAAATGGGAATAAAAAAACTAATCTCACAGAGAATATTTTACAACTTCTCTTTTGTGTAATGATTTAAAGAGGAAAAGGCCTATTTCAAAGGCTATTGATGCAGAAAGCATATTCTTTTATTGAACACTTTACAGAGGCTCCACAAACAGTCCATGGTCTCCAGTAAAAAAGAGACTGACAAACTGGCGTGAGTCCAGAAGAGGGCCACTAAACTGGTCTGGAGCACATGATGTAAGAGAAGAGGCTAAAAACCAAGTCTGTGAAGACAAATCTTAGGATTTCTCTTGATCAACCTGGACAACAGTCAGGCTCTTTTCAGAAATGTAGTGTAAAATGACATTCTGGCTGCATATGAGTCAAAAGATGTTGAAAAGAAGGTGGCTATGCAGACAACAAGCTGCTTAGAGAGGCTGTGAAACGTGCACCCTGGGAAATAGTCAAGCTTTATTAGGCAAAGTATGGAGCAACCTGACACAACACAGAACTGGCTGTGCTTAGAGCAGAGGACTGGACCAGATGACATCAGACCCAAAATATTCCGTGATCCTATGCACACATACATTGATGCTAAATTTTGATGCACACATCTCAAGAAAATTCTAGTGGCCAAAACCATCCCACAACCCACCAAACCCCATTTTAACTGATTCAGCATAATATTCTTCACTATTATTAATCAGTGGTTAAACTGTTTCACTGTTGTTAACTACCATGAAAGACAAGTCATCAATTATTACTCTGCATTCTTTCCTAAGCCTCTTGAAGTGTCCTTGAAGGTATGGCAATTATTGATATATGTTAAATTATAAGCAGATATTACCTTAAATTAGAACTTCCCTCTGAACTTGTGCAAAAGCTGGATCCAGAGCCAAACTTAGAAACCTTAAATTTTTAACACCCTGAATTTAAGAGGGGCCTATTTTGTCAATGTCCTAAAAAGAAATGGTTTGACCAGATCCTCTAGGAAGCAAAGAGGATGAAATCTTGGAACCACTAGTATGATAAGAATTTTTTCATAGGCTTGGCAACGAAATTAAGATTTCCTCAGTTTGTATATTTTATAGCCTCAAAGTTGGTTTGCTTTACTCAGTCATCTTTTTGAGGTGAATATCATTTGTATGAGCAAGGCACACAAAAGTTGGAGCTGTCTTTGGAAAATGTTCCATGGGCTCTTTAAGAACTTTCACAAAGATTCTGCTTTAAATCTCTGGGTACATTTAGAAAACAGTTTCATAAAAATATGCATAAAATCACAAATTATTTTACTCTTGACAGGAGCATAAGAATTTCAAGAACATGAGTCATAAAGGCAGAACTTCATTTAGAGAGAAGAATCCAATTTAGGGGTTCCATTAGCTTGCATGTTACAATATTGAGTGAACTTTATTTCACTTTCTTAAGCAGTACATTCTAAAGCAGTGTTTTAGCCAGAACAATAGTAAACATGAATAGAAAGTGTTCTCTTCTCTTTGTTAAAGTAACCTTATCTTTAGTAGAATACTGAATACTGTGTGAGGATTCCTTAAAGTCAAAAGGATTGTGGCTTACTGTTCAATCAATGTATAGGGAATGCCTTTGGAGACATAGGAGACTAAGTACAAAGTAAAAAGATGGGTCATCAGTTGATAAATTTCTACTTCTCCAACAAACAACTGATGCCAAGCAGGACATTGCACAGAACTATTAATTCAACTTCAGATCAACAAATCACTGTAAACGTTCAGCCTCTGAAAGGCTGTATGGAAAATGCAAATAGGAGACTCTCTCCTGAGCAAGATTTGTATCATCTTTGTGAGATTCCTGCAACGACTGAAAACCAAAAATATGCATGTGTTTGGGTATCAGTATCACCATATACATCTGTATGATGTCTATGGTATTTAAAGCTGTGAAAGTCACCCCTGAATGTATTTATGCAAGGAAGATAGTGTGGGAGACAGCTCCACTGCTAAACATTTTGGATTTATTGTCTTTATTACAGCCTGGACTGCAATAGAGTATGTCTTAATTATTATAGAGCTACTCTTAGCCAATCTAACATTTAACATTCTCAGTTAGTGTTCTTTTTTTCAGAGAGTAAGCACTGGAAATGTATAAGGCATAAGCCTAGTTATTAACAGGTTCAAAATAATTAGAACCAGAATTAGAACCAGCAGCCAGCTTTCTTTTCTAAGAATCTTACTGCTATTTTGCACAGCAACATCAAGAGGAATCCTGAAGGGAAGTCTAAAAAGATGCACTCCCACTGACTTCAGCATTATTTGAGTTAACCAGGAAAAACAAAACACAGGAGTAGAAACATGAACATATTTCATACAAATATGATTGATAGCTAAGGTGAAACGTGGAGTGGCAGTGGTGCCTCCTGTTGCTGTGGAACTTTTTGAAGTTTGTTTTTTTTCCTGTTAAATTTGTTGAATGAATGTTAGATTGTTAATTAAGAAACACCCACAAACCTGCATTAAGCAGGGAAGGTGGGGGGGTGTGTATGTACTTATTTCTTAATGCTGAGAATTATCAGGATACTTCCTTTTAACTGAACAGCTCCATGTTCACACTAGAACCTGATCTCTTGTATCTTATCTGCAACTTCCCAAGTGTATGTTACATGGTTACCTTGGACTGTTCCTTTTGGAAGTGAAAGGAACTAAGGGGCTTCTATCAAAAAGAATTCAGCACTACTGTGGCCTTTCCAGAGGTTTGGTTTTGGTTTTTTTTCACTGAACTGTCCAATAAAAGCCTAAATACCTTTTATATATGGTTACTATGCTCAGCATAAGAAGCTGGACCTCACTATTAAAGGCAAAGTACAAATATTTAGTGGTGAAATGAATGTAACAGCTATCTGTTTCTGCAAAGAAAGCACATCCTTTTCCTTTCTAATGTTTTGGGGGTTTAAAAAAGTCTTTTGTTTTGTTTTGTATCTTTAAAACAGCTTTAATGACTTAAAATCTTAAAATCAGGTTGCTTTCCTGAGCTCCTTGATAGTTTATATTGAGCTGTGACCTTAGGTGGAGAAAAACTGAGCAAGTCCACTCAGTGAAGTTAAGCTGTGCTAACTGGCAGCAGCAGAAGTTGCACAGGGCCACAGTTTATCTGTGTCACACAACACAAATTATGACCTGGCTTCAACATGACAAAAGATTAAAGGTGAGCTAGCTGAGTTCTCAGCTGCTGGCTCTTTCTCGGAATACTGCATGAAAAACACCTACTGCATTTTTAACTTGTCATGGTATTAGCAATTTTCATGGGCTTTAAGACTAAAGACTGAAGTGGAAACCATTACAGTGGCTTTGAACAGTAATAAATTCTGATGAAATATCTCCCACCCCTGCAGACTTCCTTAATCTCTTTGGGGCATGCACTGGATAACCTCCAGGAAGATGAACACTGGAGTACTGGAAGAAGAGGGGAAAACCTGGGGATGAAAGTCCAGCTGAGAGAAAAAACTCACCAACCTTCTTTGAAAATTATCTTAGCATACAAACCAAATAAAACTATTTTAAACACTAGCTTGACAAAGTACCATGTAGAACAAATTTATTCTCTCTGTGCCACAGCATGAAAAAAATGTGATCAAGAATCACCTCACATTTGGATGGGCAACTTAATGCCATGGTCCTCCAGAAGAAGGAATTCACAATTTCTTGTAACTGGGGGAAAAAGGGAAATATCTCCTTTTAGCAGGAAAAAAAAGAATCATATGGCTTTTTAATTATTTTAATGCTACTAAGTAACTACTCTTCTTTTAATGCTTTCCAATTATTTCATCCCACAAGAGCCCCCACTCTCTTTTTTAAAGGAGCAAGTCCAGCCTTCTTTGAAAATTATCTTAGTATACAACCAATTAGAACTATTTTAAACACTAGCTTGTCAAAGTACCATTTAGAACAAATTTATTCTTTCTGTGCCTCAGCATGAAAAGAATGTGATCAAGAATCACCCCACATTTGATTGGGCAACTTAATGCCATGGTCCTCCAGAAGAAGGAATTCACAACTTCTTGTAACTGGGGGAAAAAGGGAAATATCTCCTTTTAGCAGGAAATAAAAGAACCATATGGCTTTTTAATTATTTTAATGCTACTAAGCAACTACTCTTCTTTCTTCTTTTAATGCTTTCCAATTATTTCATCCCACAAGAGCCCCTACTCTCTTTTTTAAAGGAGCAGAGCAGCAAAGCTAACTTCTCATTGGGAACTATTTCTCTAGCAGAAACCTCAAACTGAAAATTCAGATATGGAAGTGCTTTAAATTAGAAACTTTTGTCTTGCACATAGTGGGGAGATGCTGCAGTAACTTAAAAAACCTGCAGAGCCATCAACTGGACTGACAGAAATGGCTCTCACACTTCCCACTGTTCATCTTGTCCATTTTGCTTCTCATGAATAAACACCTCAATATATTAAATGACAGGAAGATGAAACCAAATATTAATAATATATTCATTCTAGTAATGAGGTCAAGCCAGGCTTTTGTATCATGCTCAGAGGATTCCAGCAGTGCTAGAAGTATGATCACTGGCAGTATTCAATGTCATTATTTCCACACCAGAGTTCATGATACCACCTTTTAGAAAGATATTCACAAGGTGTTGGGCAATCATGATCAGATAATAGCCTAATGTCTGTATTCTACCATCCCTCAACTCTGTGATATTCAGTTTAGAAGCTTTCTGTGGAATGTTTGCAGGGGAAGTGAGCTAGTCTTTATCAATCAAAATTTAATTTGCCTATTTTAAGTCCAACACAGAAGCCACCAAGTCAAAGAAGTTCTCTCCAACAGACAAAGATGTCATGCTGGCAATTACTGGCTGAATTGTAAAAACACCTTTCAGATTATGCTCTTACAGAAGTTCCACAAGCCATTTACAAGTATAAAATCCAGAACATGTGTTTTTCTGCTAGTCAGGACATCACATATGGCTACTAAAGGTCTGTTACTAAAGACTAACAAGTTAGTTTGGATAAAAGAAAAATGCTGAACCCCTAGCATTACGTGGGCTAGGACTTTAAAGGATGTACAATGCCAATTCCTCTAATGCCACAAAGCTGACTGAAAACCAGCTTTTGTTTCCAGAGTTTCAAAGAGTTTGGTTAGCTGAAACCAACAAGCAAAAAATCACACTTCTCCACACTTTCTGCTCGCAGTGGGAAGTGGAAGTATCAAATATCTGCAAAAGAGACTCTCTCAGTGATATTTCTGACATGTCTGAAGCCAGAATACTCGTGAAACACCCTGATGCAAGAATTCCAGAGCAAAAGGTTAGGAGTTCAAATAAGCAAATGTTTTTTCCCCTCCAACTTTGGAATTACAAGATCAACCAAAACTATTCTGTTATTCTGTGAGCGTTTTTCTCCTCTGCACTTAAGAGTAATATAGCCATAATAATGAAAAAGCAGCTGAAAATGGCAAGTGGATGCAATGGGAGTGACTTTTTTGCTGGTAATCACCAATGTCCAGCAACAAATATATACATATATCAATAATTGCCATGTAACATCAGAAATTCTTCTGAAAACTCTTTTTAACTTCAGTTACTTGATATATATATGGAGGACTCTGGTTAGCAATCTAAATTTGTGGTTAAATTAATTTGGGAAAATATGTAATTTAACCACAGTTAGTGCCTACAACGTGCAGAGCATTATTGCAGGTTTCTCATCATTGATTATTAACTTTTATGTTTAAAAATATAAGAACATTGGAAATGCCATTCTTGTCAGACCATGGCCCATCTTAGCCTGGAATCCTGTACACTGGCAGCAGGAGATTGTAACTAGGGAGGATACACAAGCCTGGTCTTTATGTTGAGTCATTCCCCTGTTTTTAACAATCAAAATCTCCAGATCAGGGATGTTAAAGAATAATTCCCTGCCTATTTTGTTCAGTGCCTGTTTATGGACCAGATGTTCATGGATCCTTTTAAACTCTTTTGAACCCACTGATACTGTCTCCACAGTCTTCTGTGCCAACAGGTACCAAACCCAGCTATCTGCCTTATGAGAAAGGATTATCTATTTGAAATGGATCTCCTGTTAGTTTGAACAGGTGCCTTCCAACTCTAACACTGCCATGTTAGCAGCTAATTAACATTTCCCATTCGTTTTATCTTCATGACTTTGTAAACCTTGATAATCCTTTCTAGCCTTCTCTGTTTCAAGCTAACAGTCCTTGCTGTTGCAGTTCCTCTTCCTAAGGCAGATGTTCCACCCTCTTTATCACTTAAATTGCTGTCCTACCTTCTTTACCTTCACTATCTCCTCAAAATGCAGAAATCAGAAGCACACACAGTGCTGGGCATGCAAGTACCTCAAAGTTTTACACAATTAAGCTCCTTGTCCTGCTCTTGCTACACTCCCTTTGAAGCCAGCAGTTTCAGAGAACTCACAATTACATCCAGGGTTTCTCTTTCTTTAGATGTAACTGCCACTTCTGAGGCAGCTTCTTGTTGCATTGTTAATGCAGGGGGTTTATAATCAATAGGTTTTTTTTACTTGCATTGCTTCTTGTGGCCCACCATAGTTCCAAAGACACAATGAAGAGAAATGTTGGGGACCATAATCTCTCTTTTCCTCCTGTCAAGATGATAGCAGCCTCCATTAAGATGGAGACTTAGCTCAGCAGGAGCAAACCAAGTCAAGTGTCAGAGATCATCATTTTTTTGTTGTACTCAAGAAAACTTGCTACAAATTGTGTTAGAGTACTACATTTAGGCCCAACAAATCATGTCAAGGATGTAATTTCATGCTACGGGTATTGACATTCACGGGTTCAATTGAGACTCTTAATGTTATTTGACTAGTTTTCCTGTGGTTGACTTTTTCTGTGGTTGACTTTTATGGATAGCACATTTCCCCTCCAGTTTTGGCCCTGGCAGAAACTGGGTTGACTAAAACCACACAGAATTCCAAAATTGGTAGCCCAGGTACCCACATCAAAGTGGCAGGAATTATCATACTGGTGGTTCTGGCCATACATCAAAGCCAGACCTTCCACACTTTATCATTCCTAACAGTAAATTTAAACCTATTATATCTTCAGTAGCTTTAAGTCAGCACTTGTTAAACACTTACTGTTTACAGTCCTTCTGGTATTTCTTTTAAATTTCAGGCCCTCCTGGAGTCTTTATTAGCCTTCCAGATATTTGATTCACTCACGTGTTCTGGATGTATTTCAGATACCTCTGCACATTAGATGCAGTGGATGCATTTGTGAGTTATTCTACCAAAGCCCAAGTCTTTTGCTATTAATCACAAAATAGGATTTCCAAAGAAATATCTTCATATCACAGTCACTATTAAAATGAGAACATCCCTTTCTTAATGTTCTTTAAAATTCCTGCATATCTGCTGATTCTTTGTGGTGTAGTTTAGAATTCCTGTTTATCTGCTGATTCACTGTGGTTTTGGCCACATGATAAGCTAAAGGCAGGGACCCTTCTCTAATGGGGAAAGACAGAATATTGAGCAAACTTCACTCAACAGAAGGGTTTATTTGAAGTCTCCAAGTTTGTCATGCCTCAGGGCCCTGTACAGAACTCTGGTGCCGAACTCTTAATGCAACCTGATAGATTCATGAGAGAAAATTAAAAAATATATATCATTGTTCACCTTCAATACCTAATGATAAGCACAACTGTTTGTAGTTGGTGCCACCACCTTCTTTCTACAGAGCCATTGACACTACTTTGAAAGGCTTTTTCTTTTGCTTGCTGTAGGAAGCATTCCTATTCCTGGTTCTAACCAGACGTACTCCAAGCTAGTAGAAAGTTTCGATTGAATTTGAGTATTTGGACTGGGTGGCAGATGCTCCCTAAAACCTGTGTGTCCTGCTGATAAGGTTTAAATCATTTAAAGTAACTTTACTGCAGTTCCTGCAGTGATTTAAAAGCACTCAGGAGCTCAGCA